>NC_022022.1:921677-928860 GCF_000317375.1 Microtus ochrogaster
AGGCTGGTCTCGAACTCACAGAGATCCGCCTGCCTCTGCCTCCCGAGTGCTGGGATTAAAGGCGTGCGCCATCACCGCCCGGCCTGTTATTTGTTTTTATTGATATATATATATATTTTTTTTTTCTTCACTTGTTTTGGGTTTTTATGTTCTACTTTTTTGTGTGATAAATATGAATTGTGTTTTCCACTTAGCTCATTATAAGATAAGATGCATGTTCTTAGGAGCCTTCCAGGCATAAGACAGTACAGACCACTAGAGTATACTGGTGCAGTGAAGAGGAGGCGGGGGAGTTAGGGCTTCATGATATTACGACCCTATCTCAAACACAAGCAGTTTCTAGGCACAGGGACCAGACTTGCCTTTGTCTCCTCCTTGTCTTCCTCTAGACTCTGCATTCATGTCTGAGGGAGCCATCACATTCATAAAGTACACATCGCTTATAAAATTTTTGTAGTATCTTATTTTTATTTATTTTTCAGACAGGGTCTCACTATGTAGTTCTGGCTGTCCTGGGATTTACTACATAGATCAGAGTGATCTTTAACTCACAGAGATTTGGCTACCTTTTCCTTCTGAGTATTGGGATTAAAGGTGTATGCCCCCATTCCCAGCAACAAGTAGCTCATGGTGCATGTTTGTACCTCTTCTGACTGTAGGATCACACCATACAGGCAGTCAGTGAAACTGTCCAGGGGGTGGGAGGGATGGAATGCCCTGACTCATGAGATGATGAGGCTCCTGACCTAATAGCGCTGGAAGGCCTGGCCAAGGGTCCTGGAGAGTTGAGGTGTAAGTTATCTTGAGAAGTAGCTGAGGGATCGGGGCACAGCAGGAGAGAATGTGCAGTCCTTGTCTTCCTTCCCCCAAAAATGTCCCTCTGCCTGGATGGTGCAGATGAGGGAGCTTCCGGGACTGTTGGTGAACCAGAGGGTAAGTCCTGGGGTCTCTGCTGGTTCATCTGAGGGGCTTTGGTGTGGGAATCTCTCCTGTTTTTTCCATACAGTTTGCTTTATTTTGTCTCCATTATGCCTTCAGTCAGTTCTGTGTTTTCTGTTTTGGTTATAGGATTATTACAGTGGTGGCTACTATCCTGCACCGGACCCGGCTCTGGTCCCTCCCCAAGAAATTGCCCCAGATGCCTCCTTCATTGATGATGAAGCAGTGAGTTAACAAAAATGTATTAGTTACTTTTCTGTTGCTATGAGAAAATACCGTGACCAAAAGCAACCTATATTTTTTTAAAAAATATTTATTTATTTATTTATTTATTTATTTATTTATTTATTTATTATGTATACAATATTCTGTCTGTGTGTGTGTCTGCAGGCCAGAAGAGGGCACCAGATCTCATTACAGATGGTTGTGAGCCACCATGTGGTTGCTGGGAATTGAACTCAGAACCTTTGGAAGAGCAGGCAATGCTCTTAACCACTGAGCCATCTCTCCAGCTCCCCAAAAGCAACCTATAGAAGGATTTTTTGGGCTTAGAGTTCCAAAGGGGTGGGAGACCGTCCTGGTGGAGGGCATGGAATCGAGCAGCAGACATGGCATAGGGACAGGCAGGAAGTTGAGAGCTCACATCTCCACTCACACACAGGAAGCAGAGAACAGAGAAAGCTATTGGAAGTGGGGGCAAGGCTGTAAACCCTTACAGTTCACCACCAGTTGTTCCAGCGAGACTGGACTATCTCCCCAGTGAGCACCACCAGTTAGGGACCATGTTCAAATACCTGAGCCTATGGGAGACACAGCCAGAATGACTTTCTATTTTCTGTGCTGGGGATCAAACCCAAGACCTTGTGTATGCTAGACAACGGTGAACTACTGAGCCCACATTAAACTTAAGATTTATTTTATCTTTAGTTACGTATATGTCTATGTGTCAACGTCAAGATATATGCACATAAGTGCAGGTAGCTACAGAGATAGGAGCCAGTGCCCTCAGGATCTAAAGTGTAGGCATTTGTGAGCTGCTGTGGGTGCTGGGAACTAAATTCAGGTCTTATGCAAGAGCAGTACTCACTCTCAACAGAAACATCTCTCCAGCCCCACAAATGACCATTTTTGACACCAGGTTTCAAATCTGAAGCTAAAGGAAAACTTTCGTTATCTAGTTTTATTTGTTTATGAGACGGTGTTACTATGTAGCCAGGCTGGTTTTGAATTTGCAGGCCTCTTGTTCTCAGTCTTCTGACTGCTGGGATTATAGGGAATTTATTGTAATTAATTAATTAATTAATTAATTAATTAATTAATTAATTCTTGTTTGTTTTAAGACAGGAATGTTTCTTTGTGTAGCCTTGACTGTTCTAGATCTAGTTCTGGAACTGGAGAGATGGCTCAGCAGTTAAGAGCACTGACTGTTCTTCCAGAGGTCCTAAATTCAATTCCCATGTGAGTCACATGGTGACTCACAACCAACCATCTCTAGTAGGATCTGATGCCCTCTACTGGCATAAAGTTGTACATGCAGATAGAACACCCATACGCATTAAATAAATAAATAAATAAATAAATAAATAAATAAATAAATAAATAACTAGAAAGCAAGAAAGAAAAGAACAAAACAGAACTAGTTCTGTAGACCAGGCTGGGCTCAAACTCTCACAGAGATCCACCTGCCTCTGCCTTCCAAGTGCTGGGGTTAAAGGTGCACACCATCACAGCCTGGCCTACCCCCAATTCTTAATTTAAAAATATTGTAGTCCTATATTGGTAGGCTGAGGCAGGAGAATTTGAGTTTGAGGCCATCATGGTTGTGTCCAGAAACGAAAAGGAAGAAGACTCTGATAGACCTTCCAGGCAGTGTTGCTCTCTAGTTTGTATTTCTGTATCTCCACAAATACTCTTGGCCACCATGGCTCTGACTCTAAGAGACCTCTTGAGAAGCAGCCCATGTCACCTGGCACCATGGAAGTTTGGTAGATGGTGGGGTGGACAAGGGAGTGTTTCTTTTTTTTTTTTTAATATTTATTTATTGTGTATACAATATTCTGTCTGTATGCCTGAAGGCCAGAAGAGGGCACCAGACCTCTTTACAGATGGTTGTGCGCCACCATGTGGTTGCTGGGAATTGAACTCAGGACCTTTGGAAGAGCAGGCAATGCTCTTAACCACTGAGCCATCTCTCCAGCCCCAAGGGAGTGTTTCATAACAAACCACGGGCACAGTGTGGCAGTCTCAGCACTGCTCTAGAGCAGTGATTCTTGTTCTCCACCCTCCTAACGCTGCGACTCTAATACAGTTCCTCATGTGGTGATCCTCAACATAAAATTATTTTGTTGCTACTTCATAAGTGTATTTTGCTACGGTTATGAATTGTGATGTAAATGTCTGATATGCAGGATATGTGATACATGACTCCAAAGGGGTCTGGACCCTACGAGTTGAGAGCCGCTGCTCTAGAGATCTGAGTCCTTAGCAGTGTCTCCTGCTCTCCTTACTCACATTCCAGATCCTGCAGTTCTGCTTTTAATTAATTAATTAATTGAGTCACTCATTTGTTTATTCATTTATTTATTTATTCATTCATTCAATTAATTAATTTCAGTTTAAGCGGCTGCAGGGCAAGAGGAACCGAGGGAGGGAAGAAATCAACTTTGTGGAGATCAAAGGTGATGACCAACTCAGTGGGGCACAGCAGTGGATGACCAAGTCATTGACAGAAGAGAAAACCATGAAGTCCTTCAGCAAAGTAAGTGTGAAAGACTATTTGGTGGCCTACGTGGAAGGTCATAAGGTCTTCTACAGGTCTGTCTGACCTACTGTTACTTGACAATACTTAGCAGGTATTGTTGCCCAAGTTAGTGGAGTATACACCAGATTTCATGGGAGCAGCTGCCTTCCAGAACTTTATAGAATTCAGCTGCTGGGACGGTGTGTGATTCTTCCCACTGGTTGGAATCTACAGCTGCTTGCCTGTACCCCACCAGTCTCCATCTGTTAATCTGGCAGCTGGCTCAGCCTATCTTTGGGGAGTGGGTGCAACAGATCTCCAGAGGTTCTAGGCCTTGGCTCCTGGGCATATTGCTCATCTCTTGCCACTGTCTTCGTAGTTACTGTAGCCAACTGCTATCTCTGAATGCTCCCTTCCTGTTCCCCACCACTGGCTTTCCCTATGCTCATTTTCTCTGGTCACTTAGCAGCTGAGCGCAGCAGGTGTGAGCACTTACGCTGGCTGTGGGTGGGGGTGGCTGAACACGAGCTCCATGCCAGCAACACCAAGGTCAAGGATTTCACCCCCCCCCCACCCCCTCGTCTAATTTCTCTTTGTTCTATGGTCACAGATAGCCATCCAGGCCCGTCATTTGTTTTAACTGTTGGCGGTCATACAGGGTAGAGCAAAGGATTGTGGTTAGAGCAGCCAAGATCTATCACTGTTTACTGGAAAAACCACTTAGGAGAAAGGGCTCTGCTAACTTGGGCTTGAGAGGAGCGTCACACAAGTAGCTGCTGGTGCGAGTGTTCACCGGAATGGATTGAGTCTTTTATGTATGTCATCTTTAATTGTAGCATTTAATGACATTTAGTAGTAACAAGCAATTAGAATCTGCTCTTTTCCCAATTCCAGGTTTTTGTCCCACTTCATTTTGTTGAGCTTGCTTTTTGAAAGAGAAGATACAGTCCCTTATCCCCAAGAAGTTGACAGCACAGTTAGGAAGAGATCTAAGGACGCTTGAGTGTAAATGATTACAGTGCAAATTGATTACATAAGTGCTGAGGAGACTCTGGGGAGGAGTTCCTGAGAGTTGGGTGGGGCTGGCGAGGAAGCTTCTAGCTTGAGACAGCTCTGGCAGAAGACAGAAAAACCACACAGTGAAAGCTCAGAGCAGTATAGATTTTGACAGTAAATCGTTTACATCAAAGTGAGGTTGGGAGTGAGCTGTAGTTCCTGCTGGAGGCTGGAAGATGGATGGAGGAAGAGTGAGACTGTGAACGTGGTCATCTCAGGGAAGTGGTTGACAAGGTGGCGGTTCAGCCGAAGGGAGGGCTTAGTAAGTGGTCAGTAGGAGCCAGACTGGAGAGAAGGGGACAGAAATGAAGAGGGTTTAAGGGGCAGATGGATGGAGGGATAGTAAGCAGGTCTGGAGGAGGTTGGCAGATCACATACCCATGGCATGAAAGCTGTCCTAGACTTACTACAGCCCAGTGTCCACGGGCAGAGCCTAGACACTGGGCTAGAGGTAGAGTTGGGTTATCAGACAAAGTAACCCCGTCTTCACTTCAGAGTTTAGCCATTCATTTGGGGAATTAACAGGCTATTTCTAGTAAGTATTCTCATCTTAGATTTGTTTTTCATAATGGCACTAATAGAATGTCTGTTTTGTAAGTATATAGGCACAGAAGCAACTCCATGTTGACTTTTCTCTCCAAAGATTTGGGCTCTATGTTTAGCGGCTCAGCTCTCCAGCCTTACACTGTCCAGGCACATGAGACATTCATGCCTTTCTGTCTGTGGATTAAGGACTATGTTTTTGGGTTTTGTTTTTGTTTTTGTTTTCCCTTGTAGAAGAAAGGTGAACAGCCAACTGGCCAGCAGCGGAGGAAACACCAGATCACATATCTGATTCATCAGGTGAGGATGCTCAGGGCTCCACATACAGGATCCATTTAAACCTGGGGATGAGTAGTAGAGCCCAGGGCCAGGCTCCCTTTTGGTAGACGGCCTTTCTTGTTCTCCTTGTGGCCACTGGGGGGAGGCTGTGTTCTTAGTTTCATTCCCTCTGCCTCTGGTACAGGAGATTTGAGAAACCTTGTTATGTGCGAGGGAAGTGACATGGTCTATTATAGGGTTCTTTTGACTTTGCTGAGACAGAGTTTCAAGCATCCCAGGATATAGCCCAGGATGGCTTTGAACTTTTGATTCTCTTGGGCCTACCTCCTGAGTGCCAAGATTTACAGGCATGTGCCTCTTCCTGATTTGTAAAGACAGAGCCCAGTGTGCTTCTTGCAAGGACTCTGCCAACCGAGCTTCATCCCCGTTATTAAAATTATTTAATACATTTAGTGTGTGTGTGTGAGCATGTGTGAGCGTGTGTGTGTACTTCCATGTGTGCCGCAGTGTAAGTCATAGGAGGTCAAGACAGATTTACTGGTTTTCTCTGTCTACCACACAGGTCCCAGGGATTGAACTCAGCCATCAGGCACCTCCACCCTCTGAGCCATCTTGTCAGCTCCCCCAACCTCTCAGCAGGCTTTTCCAATAATAACTTTACCTGTTTTATTTTAAATAAATAAAAGGCTGGGTCTAGGATGTACAGTGGTACAGTGTGTGTGATTCCTAGTCGTTCTGTCAGTAAGTCAGGCTGCTCATTATGACCCCTCCTCTTTTGTGTTCCCAGGCTAAGGAGCGGGAGCTGGAGCTGAAGAACACCTGGTCAGAAAATAGGCTCAGTCGCCGGCAGACCCAGGCGAAATATGGATTCTAGGGCTCAGGAACTGACGGCTCAGGATCTCCTGTGGGCGCTGTTGGCCCAGCCCCAGCTTCACCTCCAGGACCCCAGCTGCTCTAAGTCCAGGACCTCTACCTTGAGGACCCAGCCCTCGCCTCTGGGAGAAGAAACATATTTGATAGATTTTTCTTAATAAGTTAAAAGTCCAGCTCCTTTCTGTGCTGGGCTGGAGAGACTCGAGCGTTTCCCCAAAGGCCCAGAATTCTCCCTGTCAGTGTGATGAGATGTTGAACTGTCCCACAATTTTTTTTAAACCAGGGATGTCTGTTGAAATAAAACACTGAGTGTGACAGGTGCGCCTGTGCTGGGTCTGGGTCTCCGTGTGGAGCTGGGGCAACTGCCCTGTGGCCATGGCCATCCCAGTTGTTGGCAGTTTTTCCCGGGGCGGGATGATTGTCAGGTGTGGGATTCCCCAGCCGGACTATCAGGGGTTTCTATGGCATGGAAGCCTCGTTAAGATGGGCGTGGTGCTGCACGTCTGTAACCTCAGCATTCAGGAAGCTGAGGTAGAAGGATTATGAGTTCAAGACCACCCTGAGCTGCAGTATCAAGACCCTACAAAGAACAAGGGGCGGCGATGGCTATAAAGTGACACCTGGTAGTGTGGCGTGAAGCAGCCCCTGCTCCCGGAGTGAATCAAGCTCACACTGAGCTCTGTGGAGTGTTCACACTCCACCCCCAGTACAGATTGTGAGCTGGTCTGGAGAAGGTTGTGTTCACACTCCACC
>NC_022022.1:929385-961721 GCF_000317375.1 Microtus ochrogaster
CCAGTACAGATTGTGAGCTGGTCTGGAGAAGGTTGTGTTCACACTCCACCCCCAGTACAGATTGTGAGCTGGTTTGGAGGCTGGGTGTAGATGTTGGGACCAGGTCTATCTTCATGGAGACTTCAGAATCTGTTTTGGGGACGGGAAATGGAAGGGAATATAGACTTAGAACTGAGGGTGCCATGTGCACACTAGGAACAGTAAGTACACTGCAGTATCTTCCTTTCAGGTCAGGGTTCAAGTCGGGATGATCACAAAGACGGCACATAAACCATGAGTCAGCTGTCAGGGATCCGAGAGTTACCTGGTCTGCAAGAGTGGAGCACGAGCACTAAAGAAACTCCAGAGCCTGTGGGTGCCGGGCAGAGGAGCTGGGCGACACACTGGGTGGGGTTAGCAGTGTTTAGCTGTCCTGGGTAGGCAAGGCTGTGGCTTAAATAGGGTGTGGTGAGGACCCGGGCCCAGCAGATGAGACAGCTCACTTTCTGGTTCTGTGCTAAGGTAAGTCCAGGGGTCTGTTTCTCATTAAGTACATTGTAGGGTTTCATCACTTACAGGAAAACTACCCGCTTATCTGAAATCTGACCTACTTCGGGTTGGAGCCAGACAAGGCTCCCGAGTCCCATGGGGACTGTAGTTGTTCAAATCTACACATCCAGCCAGTCTCAGTAGGGGGCATCAGTTCCAGTGATACTCCGCTGTCCACTGAGGCTCTGACCCAGGGCTGGGTGAGCCAGGTGTTCTCTGGGTGCAGCCTAAACCAGCCCTTCCCACCTGCGGTCCCAGCCTGCATTCAGCCGCTTGTCTTCAGAGTCCGCACTGAAGTGATGGAGAAGGGAGTGCCTCTGCTGTGGGAGGCAGGAGGCAGATGGGCCTTCAGTTCTCATGGAGACTGCAGCTACCTTTTACAGGAAATTTGTGTTTTGAGATGGTCACTACAACAATTGGGTTGGTCTTGAACTCACCATATAGCTGAGGCTAACCAAGTCTTAATCTTGTCTCCCAAGTGCTGGGGTTACAGGCATCCTCCACTATGCCCCACTCCAGAAAAAAAAATGTAAGGCAGGATTTTTCTTTTTAGTTCTGGCTGTCTTGGAACTCTGTAGACCAGGCTGGCTTCAAACTTGGAGATCCACTTGCCTCTGCCTTCCAAGTTCTGGGATTTAAAGGCGTGCGCCACCACCACCCAGCTTTAGAAAAAAAAAGTCAGGCTGGAGAGATGGCTGAGAGGTTAAGAGCACTGGCTGCCCTTCCAGAGGGCTTGGGTTTTATTCTCAGCACCTACAGACTATACACCAGCAAAGTAAATTAAAATATAAAAATTATTTTTGCAGCTGTGTGTACGTGCTCCACATGTGTCAGTGCTACCCATGGAGGTCAGAATCCCCTGGAACTGGAGTTAGGGATGGTTGGGATCTACCATCAGCACCATGGAGACAGAGGCAGGTGGATCTCTGATTTCCAGGCCAGCTAGGGCTACATAGTGAGACCCTTTCTAAGAGGGGGGAGGGGAATCGAGAAAAGGGAGGAAGGATTAGCAGGAAAGGAGAAGACGTGGTGGAGCAGTGAGAGGGGCAGTAGGCTAAACTTGGCTAAAACTGATCCGCCAGCCGCAGTCAAGGACAGAAGGCGAGAAGGCCTTAACCACAATTGGTCTTTGGTTGTGGTGTTGCACACCTGTATCCTAGCCCTTGGAGGCAGAGGTAGGGGTTTGGGTTCAAGGCCAGCCTGGGTTTCAGAGTGAGACTGTACCTCAAAACAACACATCCCTGTGTACAGTCACCTTGACCAGGACAAACAGGCTGAGGTATTTGAGGATTAAACAACAGCATCCCTGTGTACAGTCACCTTGACCAGGACAAACAGGCTGTGAGGTATTTGAGGATTAAACTCAAACTAGAGAGGGGATCTTGTCATGAGGGGTGTGAGCCCTCAGGACAGCACTCTGCGGGTGGCTACTAGCCGGAAAGTGACTGGATTTTGGTTTTAGCTGCTTTCAGGGAAGGACTATGGAGGTAGTTAAGGATGGCCAGTCTACAGTCCCCTTTGGGTGCATCTGTGGATTGGATCTCCCTCTCCTGAGACAGCCACAAGTGACATTGCTGAAATTGTCTATTCACTGAAGGAGCAGGGAAATGTCAGTCATGAGGATCAGTCACTATGACCAAAGGCTGGGTCTGCAATGGGAGGAACTGTGTCTGGATGGCTTTCCATTTGGGAGCTGACTTGGCAGAAGTGGGGCAGTCTGGGCCAGAGTGCCCGGAATGGGCAGAAGGGTTGGCATCTTAGTTTCTTATCCTGTTGATGTGGTAAAAGTACCCCAACAAAGGCATCAGTAGGAGAAAGGGTTTGCGGGGCTCACACTGGAAGCATAGCAAGGCAGGGCAGCCAAGGCAATAGGAGCGTGAGGCAGTGGGGCTCCCATCTTTCCAGGAACACGGATGAATGCTGCTTAGCTTCCTTTCTCCTATAGCCCAGGATCCCCACCAAAAATTAGCTTCATCCATGATTAAGGTGCATCTTCCCACATCAATGCTCAGCAGTCCCTCGTGGACATTCTCAGAAGCTAGCCTTCATCTAGACACTGGCCCCCAGCACGGGTGTGCCTGGAGGCTTAGTGCCCGCACTTTGGGATGGTATACCCGTCAGGAATAAAAGCAGGCACAGACACAAGAACACGGGTCACCCTTGATACAAGAGTGCCAACTTTACTGTGCTCTGGGACAGCTTATACAGGGATCCTTAACTGATAGCCACACCCCAGCTTTTGGGATTTTCAGCTGTAAAACCCACCAGAATCCACTCCCCTGCCGTCAGGAACTCATGCTCAGAGCAGCTGCAGGCACAGGCAAACAAGTTGTTTTGCTCAGTTCACTGCAGCAGGCACAGGGTCTGAAGCAGGTGGAGAAAGTCAAGGGGCCAGGGGTCTGCAGCCCCCAAAGGCTTGCCTCTTAGATGATTTTAGATTGCAGCTGACAACACAAGCAGCCAGAGAAGACAGAGGCGGGCCCCCCCTCCCCTGTGAGGAGCCTGGCTGGGGAAGTTCCCTTTCTGCCTTCAGGTAGTTCAACCTCTGATCTTCAGGCCTCACCACAGCCATAGGCCTGAGGTCTGTAGTAAAGTCAGCAGATTGGGCAGGGCAGGGAGGATCAGCACCTTGGATTTTATTTGTATGCTCTGAGAACTGAGTCCGGGGCCTTATGAGTGCAAGGCAGGTGCTCCTCTTCTGTGTTGTCCTCACCTCACCCTGACTCCTGATCCTTCTGTTTCTGGGGGCCCCCTTGGTATCAAGACTTTTGTCACCTTGCTCTCTGACCCCATATTCCTCTAGATGTCACAAAGGGTGTCCAAAGCCCCTGCTGGCCCCAGCAGTCATACAAGTCAAAGCTGTTCGTGTGAGACATACATGCCGGGGAGCGCTCAGTCCCACTTCGTTTTGGGGGCTACCTTTGGTCTAAGCCCAAAGGCTGCAACTATTCAATGGCAGAATGCCCTAAGGAGACATACCTGCCCCCTGCGCTCTATCTAGAAGTTTAGGGACGTTCTTTGCTTTCTTACTTTCCATCTCCTGTATCAGTTACTCTTGTCTGCCTGCTCAGAACCTACCCTGAAGTGACTACCCAAGTGTCTGGTGAGACCTTTCTTGGGCTTTCAGCTTGCTCTCTGATTCCGAGGGAGAGGGCATGGGTTCCCCACTCCTGTCTTCCAGTGCTTAGGAGGACTCTAGATCTTCAGCTGACATGGACTCAGCACCTATGGCTCCTCAGCCCCAATTAGCATTGAGTGAAAAGAGAAAACTGACTAGTCACTGGAGCTGGTGTTGGTGCCAAGCTGGGGTAGCTCCAGTGGTGGCAGCACCCAGCTGTCTGGAACAAAACTGGGGGGGAGAGCCTGTGAGACTGCTGTGCCTCAGCCAGGGGTGGGACCCAAAGAGCACCTGCTGCCTTACGTGAGCATTAGTGTGATCAAGATGCCAGCCAGGTAGGGAGCTGCATAGAGAAAGGAGCAGCAGCAAAGATACCTCCAGTGATTCAGGTAGACTCCGGAGCCATGCGTGACCAGCCGAGATGAAAGTGAGATGGAGAGTGTAGACCTCTCCATGGCCAGGAACCCGGGTGGAGTTTTGCTGTTGGGCAGCAGGTCAGTCCTGAAGTGAGTCTGGGCAGGGAAGGGAAAAGACACCCTAGGGTGGGGTGGAGAAGGGAGAAGACACCCCAGGATGGGACGGGGAAGGGAGAAGACACCCCAGGATGGGACGGGGAAGGGAGAAGACACCCCAGGATGGGACGGGGAAGGGAGAAGACACCCCAGGATGGGGCAGGTCAGGAAGACAGGCTCCCTCTGAGTGAGGCAAAGGCCGAAGCTCAGGAGGTTAGGAAGTTCCAAGAGAGTTAGGGAGCCGTTTCAGGAGTCTGCATCCTCCAAGGGCTCACACACTCTTAAGAGTCCTGAATCTTTGCCCTGTTTATAGCATCCACTCCCATGCCCCTGGCTGCCCATTTAGCCTACCCCAGCTAGAGGAGAAGCACTTGGCAAAGGAAGCCTGTGTCCTTGCCCCAGTGTTTCTCAACTTCTGGTCAAAAGACCTGTAACTTTGCCTGAGTGTCTTTGAACCCCTAACCCTATGGACCACAGTGGGAGAGAGGAAAGGGTGGAGGAGGAGCTGGAAGGACTTCGGTTCCTGTGGAGGGAGATTGTTGGTGATGATTTATTAGCCAGACAAGAACCAACATACAAATTCTAGCATCTGTTCTCACCAAACCATCACTCAGACAACAGCAGCATTGGATTGGGGCCCAGAAATGAAGACTCAAAGGGCCAAGGCTTCCTAAAGTCCAGTTTCTTCAGGAGGAAAATACAGGGTCATAGGAGGCAGGACAACTTCCCTAGACACTTCTTTGAACAGGGTTCCTGGCGACTCTCAGGAGAGCTGGCTGTGTGTCACTATGATGGAGACCCCACATTTGTCCCTCTGATCTCCAGCCTGCTTTGGAGTTGGATGGTCCCTTCCAGAGAAGAGAGGAATCAGGGTGAGGACAGAGAACCCTGAGCAGGGGTTTTAATCCTTGACCTTGGCCCAGACATTCTCTCTCTGGTTTCATTTCATTATTTGCATAATGAGGGAATTGAACTTAATCAATAAGGGCAAATGAAATGCGGCTCGTCTTCCCTCCCGCCCCGCGGCAGACATCACTCATCAGTCATGGTGCTCTTCTCTGCTGGGTTTGGATGTGACCTTTCCAGGGCCGCACGCTAGGCAGCCGAGGCCAATGGATTGGAGTTGGCATGTGGGATGACACCTCCTCGCCATCCGTGCCGCAGATGAAGGAGCTCAGCTCACGTGTAGTCTTACCACCTGCCTTTCCGAAGAAGGACCAGGTGTGTATGATGGTTCCAGACACAAATACCCCGAGCTAGCCTCTCTCAGGTCAGACATACCACCTAACGATGAGGCCTGAGGGAAGCCGTGCCTGTTCTGTCCTGAAGCTCCTGTCTACAAAGGGTATGCCTCCAGGGCAGGAGGGCTGATGAGGAAGGAGAGGCCTTTGCTTTACCACAGAGTTCTCAGAATGTAGCTCTGCAGACAGAAGGACAGCCCTTGGTCATACCTTCTGTCTCTGGCCGATATTCTGTCTCTAGGAGGAGATATCTGGTCTTAACTCTTTGGCCTCCAGAGAGGGGATTTAGACTCCCACCCATATTCATTCATTCCTTCTTCATCCCCTCTTCTTCCTGAGCACCTGCTTTGCACCAAACACTGGGCTTCTCCATTGGGGATAGCTGAGTATCCCCCTGGAGATATCCCAGGCTGCCCCTGGTGTGTGGAAGGGGGAAGATAGAAGAAAAAAAGGAAGAATGGTTGTCCCAGGTGGCCAGTGGCCTACCAAGTGTGTCAGGGGGTCAGGCCAGGAAGGCTGTCCAGGGAGAAGGGCAAGTGGTCTTGAGGTGGGGTTAAGGGTTGCCAGGCAGCAGGCAGATAAGCCTGTAGCAGTTGCTAAAGGCAGGGCAGACTGTGAACTGGAAGAGGCTTAGTGTTGTTGGGGTTTCTGTCCTGCCTGGTTCCTGCAGTCGTTAAGTCCCAAAGAAATCACACAGAGGTCTACATTAACTATAAACTGATTGGCCCATTAGCTCAGGCTTCTTATTAACTCTTATAACTTATATTAGACCATTATTCTAGTATATGTTAGCCACATGGTTTGGTACCTTTTTCAGCGAGGCAGTCACATCTTGCTTCCTCTGTGTCTGGGCCCACAACTGCGTCCTCTTCCCAGAATTCTCCTGTTCTCCTTGACCTGCCTCTACTTCCTGTCTGGTTGTCCAGCCTATACTTCCTGCCTGGCTACTGGCCAGTCAGCGTTTATTTAAAATATAATTGACAGAATACAGACCATGGTTCCACACAAGTAGTTCTTGGTGAGCTTGGAGGAATGCGGCATGAGGGTCTGGAATGGGGCTGATGACCTGGGACTTCACCGGCATGGAAGACCAGGGTCAGGCTACTGCTTCAGAAAGCCCGTTCTGACTTCCTTGGGAAAGAACGGGTCAGAAGTGACAAGACTGGTGTGCAGGTAAGCAGTTGGGATGCTCTTAGAGAAACGGGGTATAGCTCAGGTGGTAAAGAGCTTGCCTAGCATGCACAAGCCCCAAGCTTGGTCCTTAGCATTGGAGGAACTGCTTGGGAGTGTACACTTGTGATCCTACTATGCAGGAGGTAGACACAGCAGGGTCAGAAGTTCAAGGTCTATCATAGTAACAGGAACGCTTGAGGTACACCCAACACCCTAGTAATCTTGGGGGGGGGGCTGAAATGAGCAGATATCTGTGTTAAGCCAGCCTGGTCTACATGGTGACTTCTAAGCCAGCCCGTGCTACATAGTGAGACCCTGTCTCAAAAATAACACCAACAGAAAGCGTAATTCTTAGAAAAGTCTTGATGTGAAAACGGCAGGGACTGGAATAGGGGGAGAGGGCACATATTACTGACCTACAGAGTCTGAAGTATAAAGGGTGGAGATGTTTAGGGACCCCACATTTCTGACTGGATAGCTAGGTGCTGGAAGGTAATCATTCAGGATGTGGAACACAGAAGAACGTGTGTGTGTGTGTGTGTGTGTGTGTGTGTGTGTGGTGTGTGAAGGGTGAGAGTGGTATTGGCCCAAATGACATCTGAGTGGCTTTGGAACCATGGGGATGTTGCAGAATATTTGTTTAACTATGCAAAGATGTGGTGCGTTTGTTTAATTATGTAAAGATGGGTTGCTGTTTCACCTTGCCTGCCTACAGTACCTGAGTGTATAATAAAAAGTTGATGACAATTGTGAGTGAGGGGTGTAGGTGGGGGTGTAGGTGGGGTGTAGGTGGGGCTTCAGGCAGGGACAGTAAGGAGGAGGAATTTAAGATTGAGGAAGAGAGAAAAAGATGCCAGGGGCCAGACAGACAGACAGACATGAAGAAAGCAGGAAAATAGGACACACAGAATGAAAGAAAGGTAAAATGGCCCAAGGCAAAACATAGATGTAGAGAAACAAGTTAAATTAGGTTAAAAGAGCTAGTGGGACAAGCCTATTCTAAGGTTGAGCATTCATAATTAATAAAAAGTCTCCATGTCTTTATTTGGGAGCTGGTTGGCAGCCTAAAGAAAATGCTGACTACATGAGGAAGTCTGGACGGAGACAGGACCTGGAAGGCAGCATCTGGCAAGGGCACAGGGAGTTCAGCAGGTGAAGGCAGAACAGGGGTCTTTGGTGCCAGCAGAGAGGAAGTCTGAGGAGGGACCTGAGGTACAGGGTAGTGAGTCCGAGTCACAGTGAGGCGATACCACATTCAGATGTGACTAAACTCTCCATGGGGAGGCCTCCTCTTCTGAGTCCACTGCGGGTGACAACTGAGATCCTAAGTGCCCTTCTTTGGGAGAGCTGGATCAGTACCACATGTGTCTGAGGAAGGCCTGACAGACAAGAGGCTGGTTGGGAGGAGGAAGGTTGAGGGAACCCTGTCTCCCTTAATTTTCTCTGAAGTAGGGGCAGGTAGGGCTTCACAGAGGTGAGCTTGTGAATGCTGAGGAGAGCAGACAGAGCCTGGACAAAGGTCTCCGGCAGCATGGACCACTCCGTCCTGCTTTGGTCCACTGGTTAGGAGGAGCTTCCTCTTTCTGCTGGCCTTCTTGAGCTTTTCTTCCCTTGTACTCTCTTTGCCTGGCCTCCTGAGATGGGCCTGGACCAGCACTTCCGGAGGACGGGGTGCCCAGTGGAAGCTGTTCCAGATGGCCCCTCTACCTCAGCATAGATATTACTAGGGGCTTCTCCAGGGCTGCCCCGCCCCATGGCGTAGAAGGCTATGGGTTCATCAGGCTCCTGGTAGATGGGATTAATGGGTAGAGCCCGTTGGGGTCGTGAAGCAGGACTTGCATAGAGTTCAGATGGAAGCTGAGGCTTGGCCGGGATGGGAGGCCTGGGTCTGGGTGCTGGTGAAGTCTAGGAGAGAGGGCAGGGCCAGGGAAGGGAGCTGATGAGAACCATGAAGACAGGGTCTAAGCTCAGGGCTATCTCAGCCCGAGCCTCTACCCATGAGGTCCCTACCTTCCTGGCCTCTCCCTCTGACCTGTGTCCCTTCTCCAGACCCTGGCCCCTTACCATCAGGATGACTTGTCCCATACAGTACCTCCTTGGGTTGGGAGGCCCACACTTTCTCTTTTTGTGCTGGGGTCTGGGTCTGCCCCTGGTGGATGAGCAGGCTGTGCTGGCTGTCTGCATTCTCCTGTCTTTTGTTTCCAGAGTCTGATTCGGTCCTCAGGGAAAGTCCAGTCGGCTCAGCAGTCTGCAGGGAAAGAAGGAGGCCTGACGATCAGGGTGGGGTGGGGATGACAGGTAATGCAGGAAAAGCAATCATGCCTGAGAGGGAGAGAGAGAAGTGAGGAGTGGGTCAGTTCTCCGTGTGAGGAGATGGTGCTGAGGAGGCCTGGGAACTGTGGCTGTGGACTCTGGCCACAGGGGTGTCTAGAACTGAACTTCATCCATCCAGAACTCAGCACCAAGGCAGTCGGTCTCATCTGGGCTTTAGGAGCCTTTACTTTCAAAATAATCGCCATGGGGATAAACCCCATGGCAGCTGGGCTTTATTTCTTCAGGCTCAAGAAGCTAATGTGTGGGCTACATGTTCAGAGACCGCCTCAGGAGAGACGACCCTTCCCACAGGGTAGCTACCCTGGGAAGCTCTGCTTTTAGCTCAGCACTAATGCAGCCTCTGCTTCTGGAGGCCAAGGCCACAGGGCTTTCTCAGGCTCCTACAAACCTCTCAAGGTTCTCTAGATCCAAAGCAGAATTCTTTCTCCTAGTGTCCATCCTGACCTTCCCTGACCTTCCTTCAGTATATCAGCACTGTGCTGCCCAATGGCAGGAAAGTCAGCCTCAATACCCCACCACCCCCTAAAGATCTGCTCTGCTCACGCCCAGTCCTTCCTTCTGCAAGGCTTCTCCGAGCTCACACACAGCCAGTGCCATCTTTAGACAATGGACGCCTGCCCCCGCTGGATCCTCCCACTCTCCCAACCATTCTGCAGCCTCTTTGCCCAGTCTCTCTAGCAGCACGGCAGGCCTTCCTGCTCTAGAAGGACCCAGATCTTCAGGCTTGGTTAGTGTTGGGCCTAGTTCCATTCTGGACCATTTCCCCAAACCAAATCCAGCCCTGTGGTTTCCAGCTGCCTTTATCCCGTGGATCTGGGGATTGAACTCTGGACCCCAGCTCCCTGCTTGACCTCTCAAACTACAAGTGTTGAGCTGACTCAGACAAGCCCCTCCTCTAGTCTTCATCTAAACATCCTCCTGCTTCCTCACCTAGTTCTGCAAAGACCCTGTCAGCTCCACCTTCTGAACAGCCAGCAGGGCCTCTTGCACTGTCTTCTCCACTATGCTAGCCCACTCCCTCACTTTCTGAAACACTGTAGCCTCTCCACCCCTGGCCGCCTTGTCCGGCCGGGCCCTTACTTCTAACTCTCCAGTGTATCCTCCCCGGAATAAAGCCTCAGACCCTTGTAAGAGCCACAGGGCCCCTTACCTCGTTTCCCACCTTTTGGTTCATCAGTCATCCTGATCCATCCAAGGCAGCTTCCTCACGGCAGCTCATTATTCAAGCCCAGCAAGCAACCTCCCACTTCGGGGCTTGGCCCTGGCTGTTACTTTAGCCCCAAATGCCTTTCCTCCAGCTGTCTTCAAACCTCCCCCTTTCACTTCGTTCAGGGCTCTGCTCCGATGTCCCCCACCTTCTCTGCTGTACCTATGCGAGATAGCGCTAAGGAATCCCATGACTCTCCATCACCGCTTGGCTTTCTTCCAAGCGCTCGCCCTTTCTGCTGTCAGATTGTTCTCTGTCTTGCTGATGGTGTCTGTCTTGTCTTCATGAAGGCCAGGCTATTATTGGGTCGCTGTTTACTTCCTCAGTGTTGGAGCAGCTCTCCACATACAGTGGTCAGAAGCCCCCCCACCCCGCGCACCTTTTGAAGGTGTGTGTGTGGGGGGGCTTCCTGACACTTCCTGCCAAGGTAAGTGGTGGACTGTGTGTCCCCTGGCATCCACCACAGTCTCTGCACTTGACCCATCCTTGGACTGGTTGGCGTGGCTACTGTAGTAAGGTTTCTGAGTGAGATGCCCTCCCGTCATGGTCATCTCTCCTCCTCACCCCCTGCTCCGCAGACTCAGTAAATCTAGCTTAACTTAACTTGGTTGCTTCCTTTTACCCTGCTGTCATGTGCTTTTCTGGAAGAGGAGTAGGTAGGCAAATGTGACCAGTCATGGGCTAGGATGAGAAAGGCAGATCTAGTAGCCAGGACCCGGCTGGCATGCTGGAAGTGGCAGCAACAACATTGTCCTCAGTTGTGGATTTTGGGTAAGGGCTCACCTGACGGGCAAGGGGCTGGGTGAGCATCTCCCCATAGGGACTGAGGGGACACGCTGTGTAGTGTTGAAGCAGATCCTGAAGCTGCGCGTGGGCACTGTCTTCGCCCAGCACCATGTGACGCCCATCCCCTAGCTGGGCAAGGAGGAAGTGACGGCAGCAGGTCCGGCTCCTGGAGGGGCCACTTTGAGTCAGACTCACCGTTTCTTCCCCCACCAAGCTGAGGGAAGAGCCCTGAGCCCTCCTTGGAGAAAGCAGGCCAGCACAGGAGCCAGCCCCTTGGTTAGCACAAAGCCCCACATCCAGTTGGTCATCGGGGACCCGAGGGCCCACTCCTCACCTGTAGGAAAGGACGAAGGTCACGGCGCTCTCGCTGAAGCGCACCAGATAGCATCCTTGAGGCTGGGGCTGCAGCAGCCTCTCAGCTTCCCTGCACAGTTGGAGAGAAGTGGCAGCTCTGACTCTTGTGATCTCATTTCTGTCTCTCAGGCTTTCCTAACCTCAACTTCACCCAAAGCAAGTATATCACGACTAGGTGGAGATGAGGGGTCAGGGATCCTACCCAGTGGGAGCTGCAGCAGCAACAGACATTACATCTACTGTGCTAGAGTTTCGAAGTCAAAGCTATACTGGGGAGATGGTGAAAGAGAAGTGGGGTTGGGGAGTGGGGGATGGAGGACCTGCAAGGGTAGGAAGAAAGGAGAGGGCTGGACAGAGTTGCTAGAGGTGAAGGGAAGAGGGCTGAGAACATGAGCACCAGAGACCTAGAGCCAATAGGATAAATGAGCCTAGGGAGAGAAACTGAGGCCCAGAGTAGGCTGAGCCAGAGCGTCCCCTCAGTGAAAGGCCTGGCAGTCATGATTTCCGGGCTGACTCGGGCCGGGCCCCACAGCCCCTGTGCCTTCTGGCGGTTCCTCCTCCGTGACTCACCTCCTGGTGATGAAGCCATGGAACCAAACTGGGGCAGTCCTGAACAAGAGCCAGTGGGCCTGGGTCTTCTGGACCCAGGCTCTGGTCTCAGCTTGCAATGACAGGCCACCTTTCCCAGGTACCTCTTCCTCCTTGTCAGTCTTCCCCAGGACCCAGGCAGCTCCTGGGGCTGAGGCAGAAGCCTGGGTGGGAGAGAAGCAGCCATGACTAGAGGGCTTCTGACCCCAAGCTGCCTCCCTTATCCTCATACCAACCCTCAGCCTGTCTTAGGGTCAGATTGTCCAGAAAGTCCTTCCCAAGACCACTGACCTAAATTTCTTCTGGGTTTCTGATGGCCTTCCATACTGGCCTCAGAGGCCAGGGGTGGTACAGGAGTCACCCCAGGCAGGAGAGGGTGGCTTCTTCTTTAGTAAAGGACACTGAATTGGTGTCTGGGAGGACAAGATACTGAAATAGGATCTTAAATGTTTTGGGCTAATGGAGGAGCTGACAACACGGACAGCTGTGTCTGGGATCAGTGCCTGACTGTGTCCTGGTCACTTGCTGATGGGGCCTGACCTTTCTAGGACCAGAGGAAGTTAGGGCAAGAGGCTTGCTCTGCATGGGAAGGAAGCACTCTCCTCTTCCTCCTTCCTCTGCACCCAGCCCTGCCCTCAGCCAGCCATTCATTCCTGCGGGCTTTCTTCTTAACCCGCATCCAGCGCACACCCTCATCCTTGAGAGGGCGGGAGCCAGTGAAGCAGCTGTACCCTTTCGTATTGCTACTCACCATAGTGTGGGTGGCCCTGGGCTTGAGCTGAACCTCCTGCTCCTTCAGAGCCTGCATGCTGAGCTTGCTCCCCCAACCCAAGTCCTGGCATCTCCCCTGAGTCAAGTTCATGGGCTGGAAGGTGCTGAAGGTTGGGGAGGGGGCCTCATGATTCCCTGTTGGAATGAAGGGGGTTGCTTGGGGTTTCTCAGGGAGGGATTGCCTCTTGTTCTCCCTCCCCCTGCTAAACCCAGGTTTAGAGTGTCTCTCAGACACACGGCTTTAATCCCAGCACTCGGGAGGCACAGACAGGCAGATCTCTGTGAGTTCGAGGCCAGCCTGGTCTACAGAGGTAGTTTCTACAGAGAAGCTACAGAGAAACTCTGTCTCGAGAGACCAACCAACCAACCAAACCAAACCAAAAACAAACAAAACCCTTAAAACATCTCTGGGACTTTTCCCTGACAGGCACAGTGGTGAGAACAGGTTAAGTGCAAGTGTATGCAGGAAGAGTGAGCGGCATCTCAGGGACAGGAGCAGGAGCTAAGGTGTTCCAGAGAGACTGATGGAGAGAGGGGTTTGTCAATGAAAGAGAAACCCTGGGAACTAGGCTGGCCTTCTGATGGCCTGGAAGTCATGTAGAGAGGTAAATTCCTTCAGATCAGGGCCCTCTCTTGGTCTAGTCTCCTAAAGATCCGAGGACCCTGTCCCCCGTCCTCAGGGATGCATAGATAGGGAGCCCCAAGATGGAGCAGGAATTGTGGAAACAGTGGCAGCTTTGGCTTGGGTCAGCTGCTGTTGCTGTGACGTGGGAGCCCAGGCCCAGGAAGGCAGTAGGGGTAGGGAATCTTGAACTTCACCTGTACCTTGGGGGCATGCCTGAGCCAAGCAGAACTCCAAAGAGGCAGGTATGTGTGCTCACGAAAGAGGCGCACACTAGGTGGTGGCTCATCTGTCCCCACTCCTTCCCCCAGGGACAGGAAATGTCGGTCTACTCACCTGCTTTGTTGTGAAGAGGATTCACATCACAGAAAGCCCAGTAAGACAACAGTCCCGGCCCTGGAAGGCAGGCAGCAGAGCGCCGGTGGCTTACTGTATAGTGGCCGAGGAGTTCTTCTGTCTGGCCTTTGTCTCCTCTGAAAGCTCTGTAAGCTTTCTTAGAGATTCACAGTCAGAATTTTACATGAGGATGGAGGGGCAGGGCAGCAACAGGAAGGATGTGGGTTAGACTCTGGAAGAACTTTGCGTATGTGTGTATGTGTCTGTGTTTGTGTGATGTATGTGTTAGACCACAGGTGCACTTGCCCGTGTGTATATGGAAACTAAAAGCTGAAGCAAGCATCTTCCTCAATCATGCTCCACCTTATATTTTGCAACAGGGTCTTTCATTGTGTCTTAAGTTCATAATTTCAGCTGGACTGGCTGGTCAGTTAACCCCCCAGGATTCACCAGCACTGGGTCTACAGGCCTGTGCCCAGTTCTTACACGCAGGCTGAGGCTCCCAGCTCAGGTCCTCAAGCTCGTACAGCAGGAGCTTTGCCCATGGAGCCGTTGCTCCAGCAGCTGGAGGGACTTATTTTTAGTCATAGGAGACTCATGAGACACTAAGGAGCCTGACATCTGTCCTTGAGCAGATAATGGAGCTGGACTAAGTGGCAACACTAAGCAGGTCCCTGTTAGAAGTGGCAGGGTTAGTAGCTGTGGTTGAATCTGAACTGTCCCCACAGGTCTGTACTGACTTGGGAAGCTGTGAGGTTTTAAGAGGTAGACTGGGGACCAGGAGCAGGTCACATGGGACAGGCAGCATTCTCTGCATCTTTTGGTGTCAGCACAGGAGACTAGATTCTAATACCCATGACATGGTATTTAATGTTACTTAGAAACAGAAAAGACTTGCCTGGCAGTGGTGGTGTGCCTTTAATCCCAGTACTTGGGAGGCAGAGGCAGGTGGAGTTCTGAGTTCAAGGCCAGCCTGCCCTACAGAACAAGTTTTAGGATTGCCAGGGCTACACAGAGAAATCCTGTCTTGAAAAGGAAAAAAAAAAAAAAGAAAAAAAATGAAAAGACCCAGTAGAAATTACTAGAAAACTCTTAGATCTAATAAAACAGTTATATGATAGGAAAGCAATACCAAAAAGTGGCCTTTATATATACCAACAATGTACTCTCAGAGAAAGAAAAAAAATCCTATTTGTAGTAGATCCAAAAAGTTGAGTATGTAGGAACACACCTAACCAAAGAAGAACAGGACAAGGAGAACTTCAAGACCTCGAAAAGGAAATCAAAGAAGGTTCTAGATGGTGCAAAGACATCCATGTGTTAGACTGGCATAGTTAATAATGTAAAAATAGCTGTACTACCAAAATTAATCTACAGATTCAATGCAATACCTATAAAATTCTAATGTCATATTTTACAGATCTAGAAAAACAATCCAAGAATTCATCTGGAACTACAGATGACTACAAATAGCAAAGTATCCGAAAGAGTAAGAACACAGCTGGAATATCACAGCAGCCAGCCTCAGTCGGAGCTATAGATAAAGCAGCCCAGAACAGGCGTGAAGACGGAAGAGTGAGCCAGTGCAACAGAACAGAGATCTCGGACATAAACCCATAAAGTTGTGTCCCCTTAATTTTTGACAAATGAGATAAAAACATTCAGTGAAAAAAGCTATTCAGGCCGGGCGGTGGTGGTGCACGCCTTTAATCCCAGCACTCTGGAGGCAGAGGCAGGCGGATCTCTGTGAGTTCGAGACCAGCCTGGTCTACAGAGCTAGTTCCAGGACAGGCTCCAAAGCCACAGAGAAACCCTGTCTCGAAAAACCAAAAAAAAAAAAAAGCTATTCAGCACATAGTGCTGGCAAAATTGGATGTCCACATACAAAATAATGAAACTGGATTCACGTCTTTCATCTTGAGAAACAATCAATTTAAAATGGATCCAAGGCCTTAATTTAAAAATGGAAACTTCTAGAAGAAAGCATAAGGAATACTGTGCAAGACATCGGGGTAGGCAAGAGCTTTCTGAACAGAGTGCTGGGATCACAGGAACCAGTCCTGTAGAAAAGATGGACACGGCATGAAAATAAAAGTTTCTGTACAGCAAAAGAGACTATTGGAAACTGGGCACGACTGCACCCAGCACTCGGGAGGCATTCAAGGCCAGCCTGGCTTACATATAGAGACCCTGTCTCCAGAAACCAAAACCAAACTCCCAAACAAGGGGCTAATATCTAGAATTTACAATGAATTACAGAGGTTAAATGTCAAAGGAACAAAACTGCCAATCAACAAATGACAAATGAATTGACTGGGCCGTTCTCAAAAAAAGAAATGCAAATGGTTATTTGTATTTTGGAAGGTATTCAATAACCCTTGTCATCAGGGAGTGCAGTGCAGAACCACTCTGAGGTCCCTCCTGGTCCCTGGCAGAAGGCTGTCGGCAACAAATCCGCTGTTTCAAGAAATGTTGTTGGGGTACAAATTAATACAGCCATGTGAAAATCAGTTTGGAAATGCCTCAAAAAATTAAAAACAGAGCTACCATATGACTCAGCTATTTCATTCTGGGGCATCTACCTAGAGAGAGCCACACCCTGCTACAAAGATATTAGCGCCCCCCTCCCACCATGTTTATTGCTGCTTTATCCACTGTGGCGTGGAGATGTCATCAGCAAATGAAGGTTAATTACAACCTTCATATAAAATGTGATATTACTCAGTGACAAAGAAAAATGAAATCACAAAATTTAGCAGATCAGATGGACTTAGAATGTACAAAATTAAGTGAGGAAAAGAAACCAGCATGTTCTCCCTCATATGACTATCAAGCATACATGCATACCTACATACATATAACTGCAAGTGTGGGTATGGTATAACATTTAGAAATGTGATAAATGTTGGCCAAAGGGGCCCATGGAAACCTCCAGACACCACAGGCTGCTGTCGAAGCTATTGGTTGTTCTCCACAACTTGGTGGTGGGGGTTCTATAGTGTAAGGCAATTCTTACGACATCAAACGTGGAGAAATTGATCTGATGCTCAAGTAGAAGCTTCAACCCTATTGGCTATCATGCATAATCCTGTAATGTATCCTTCATGTTACTGGAGGATGACTGTCATCAATATTATCTAGCTATAAACCCTGTGCCTTCAACAGTGACCTGCCTGTACCATGAGGGTCTGCTTGTTGGGGTTTCCCATACCCGGTATGTCCCAAAGAAAATCACGGAGGTCTATATAAGTTATAAACTGATTGACCCATTATCTCAGGCTTCATATTAGCTCTTATAACTTATATTAACACATTATTCTTATCTATGTTAGCCACGTGGCTCAGTAACTTTTTCAGCGGGGCAGGCCACACCTTCCTTCTTCAGTTTCTGGACAGGACTGTGGGGAGATGGGCTTTCCTCTTCTCAGAATTCTGTTTTCATTGCCCCGCCTCTACTTCCTGTCTGGTTGTCCTGCCTCTACTTCCTGCCTGGCTACTAGCCAATCAGAGTTTATTTAAAACATAATTGACAGAATACAGAATTGTCCCACACCACCTGCCTGTAAGATATACCAGTGTAATAGGGGCACAAATGCTATGGGAGTAACCAGCCATTTTCTGGGTGGATTTAAGGCTCACTCTGTGAGATGGAACTCATACCTGATACTGTAAAAGTGGCCAAGAATCTGAAACTAGGTAGGTTGTGGTCTAGGGAAAACTTACTGCTAATATTCCACTAAAGGAACATAACAATAAAATAACCTCCCAAACTGGGCATGGTGGTACACAACTTTAATCCCAGAACTCAGAAGTGAAGCACAATCAATAAAAACCCAGTGATAGAAATTGGGGTTCAACCTGAAGACCTAAAAAACAAAGCAGCAGGCCACTGACTCTTACCTTGACCTCCATCCGAAATGGCCATCCTGCCTCCAGGAATCTCAGAATGAGTCTGTGTCTGAGAGCTGTCTCCTTCCATTTATAATCCTCTCTAGGGCTGGGATTAAAAGTGTGTACCACTGGGATTAAAGACATGCACTGCCTGGTTTCTATGGCAACTAGTGTGGCTACTGGGATTAAAGGTATATGTTATTACAGCCTGGTGTGTAAGGCTGGCCAGTGTGGCTGTTTTACTCTCTGAATTTCAGGCAAGCTTTATTCATTAAAATATAAATGAAATACCACTACATTTACCCTTTATGTCTAAAATAAAAAGAAGACTACAACTAAATAAAAGACTATATACAATAAGTACAATAAGCTTATACAAAATATACAGGCAATAAATATATCAACAATGTCTAGTCCATTTCCATTTGACAAATTCGGAGAAAACACTCCATATCTATCTTGGTGAGTCCAAAGTCTTGTACCTAATTTACTTTCTATCATAACTTGCTTTCTGCATCAGGTAAACAGGAAAGCTATAAATATAACTATCTGGTCTTCAACTCCCTCAGAGACCCGAGAAGGAAATAATATTAACTGAGTAAGTAGAAAGTGTGAGCAAGCGACTTCCAAAACAATGTTGGAAATGACAGAAACAGTTGGCTGACTGGACAGTCACCCAAAGTTCTCTTCAGCGTTGAGGCATCCATTCTCGACCTACAGGCTTAGCATATTTGACAGGCTTTTCTGTGAAGCACGATATTTTGTGTCCTGCCTATCTAATTAGGACAGCACACTGTCAGCAGTCAAGGCAGGGGCATTTTTCTTGCCTACTCTGCCACAAAGAAAGTAAACTCCTGTGGACTTTTTTTGATGCCCATTATCTTCTCTGAAGTAGATTGGTGCTGCCAAGATCAGACATATCTCATTGTTATAAAAAAGAAGAATCTAGGTTATTAAAAGATCCTAATAAAAGATTAAATGCCATATTCTGTAGTTTTTGAAGTGTTTGAAGGTGATCTGTCTACCTAAAATATCTTTGTTTGACCTTGAAAACATACCTAATATGACTACAAGTTTGATTATACTTGGTGATTAACTACTAACCTATATTTCCTTATTACCCTAAACAGTTGGGAATAATAATTTTCAAGGATTATAAATTTGCATTACATTGTTAAATGAGCTGTATAGGTACAATACTTTGAACAAGAGCAGAAATATATGTACAGTATGCTCTAACAAAATTAATCTCCAATTGGTATCAATATACAAAATTTGTATACAATATACAAAAGGCTAATCCAATATAAAACATTTAAAACTAATAGTTGCTTTTTGAAAGTAGATTCAATAATCCACCTTTTTATCTTCTATCTATATCCTCCCTTTTTCTTTTCAGAATAGATTCAATAATCTACCCTTTTATCCTTATCGTATCTATACTCCCTTTTTTCCTTTCAAAACAAGAACCTTGAATCTAATTTTCTTTGTTTAGCTTTTTTCCTGACCATTATCCATAACTAATTGTAATCAACACATTAAACAAAGAAAATATTCATAATCCATTTTTGGGAATGTGGGCATAATTTTCTAGGCTACTTCCTGCTGACTGGGGGTGCTGATAATCTTATGCAGACCTAAATTAATTTAAGAGTATTCTGTGAAGCTGGACCATCTCAGTTGGCAGCCTTGAAGCTGTTCTGGTGTAGAACTCCGAGGAAACTGCACCAGAGGTGCTCTAAACCTTGGCTTATCTGGGCCATTGGCTCTTTCTTATGAGAGATTTTTTTCAGGGGATCTTTCTTGATCAAACCTTCTTTTTCTTTCTTCTTTTTCTTTTTGTTTTCTTTTTTAATATGTACAGTTTTGGAAGTGGATTACTATCCTCTTATACAGATGAAACTTAGGCCCATGAAAGCCAAGTAACTTGTTCAGTGTCCTGTGGTTAGTAAATGCTGAGCCAGGCATTGTTTCCAAAGCCAGAATCTTAGAATCGGAGCCCGGGGTAACCTCTGTGGTCTCCATGCCCCCTGCCAACTTAATGGAAGTCTTTATCAAATCCACCCAAAGATGGGACAGTGGAAAGACTGTAAGAGCCAGAGACAATGGATGTCTCCAAGGAAACCATCTTCCTGACACAGTGGGAGCAAAGCACATAGGAACTCACAGAGACTGAGGCAGCACACACAGGGTGTCTCCGAAAGATGAGAAGGTAGGCACAGGCTCTGCCATTGATACCTGTGACTCAGGGAAACATCAGTTTTCTCTGATAGAATGTCACTGGGTATATCAGGCACACACCATGGTACATCCCATACCCAAGAGTAGTTAGTTGGCTAACACAAAATGAATGTATTTTTGTAGACTTTTTGTTTCATTTTGCATTGTTTTGGCTTTTTTTTTCTTATTGGTTTTTTGCTTATTTGTTTTGATTTTAGTTTTTGGGGGTTTTATTTTTTTTTTGGTTTGTTTTTGAAAGAGAAAGGAAAAAAGACATAAAGTTGGGTGGGTAGGCAGGTGGGGGATCTGTCTGAGAGGAACTGGAGGAGGGGAAAAAGTGACCAAGACATACCATACAGAGGTTTTTCTTTCTTAAGAAAGAAAGAAAGAAAGAAAGAAAGAAAGAAAGAAAGAAAGAAAGGAGCCAGGCAGTCGTGCCTCAGGCCTTCAATCCCAGCACTTGGGGGGCAGAGACAGGGGGATCTCTATGAATTTGAGGCCAGCCTGGTCTACAAAGTGAGTTCCAGGATAGCTAGGACTACACAGAGAAACCCTGTCTTGAAACAAACAAACAAAAGAAAAGAAAAAAGAAAAAGAAAAAAAGAAAGGATGCTGAGAGAGGGTGATGAAGAAGGCTGGAGTGCAGGCAGAGGCCACTGTGGAGGCCAAAACCGTGATCCTGCTTCCTCTTGACCAAGAGTCAGAGTAGGAGCTTACCTCCAATCCTTCAAGGTTATTATGTTTCTACCTCAAAGGTCCCACCTAGATTTAGAACAGAGAGTTCCGCTCTCGAAAGGCGAAAGGCTATTAGCCACACCTTGTACTCCAGGAATAGAGAAGCAGATAGGTTTCTACCTCAAACAAAAGTCTAAGGATCCAATTAAGGTTCCGGTTCCTTTAAGGAGTAACGATGGATTCCACCCAGGGAGTGGTTTGCCTACAGGATGTTTTGGTCTAGGATATAGCGTGACTTGTTTTGTTCTAGCAACAGAATGTTTAACTATGGCTGTAGCCCACAACCTTCAACTGTCTGTTCCCTGCGTCATGTTAATGCAGTTTCTTGTCTTACTCCTAGCTTTTGGGGCCAGGGATATTTTAACCAATTGAAAATTAAACACAGGTGATTTCAGTATTCACTAGAACTCCCTCCTAGTACTATTGAAAGACCTTGATAAATCTAGACCCCTCTAGCAGGAAAAATAGAGCCAAAAATCTAGCAGGAAAAAAATAGAGCCAAAAAAATCTAGGTTAGCTGGTTCAGTGACGGTGTCACGCAGGAACTAGCTGAAGATAAAGTTAGATTACCATCTTTAGAATAATCTTGAGAAACAGGGAGTTACTCCCTTGTGATTATCACTGGTATTTTTGGAATTTTTTCAATGATCACTGTTATTTTCTGAATTTTCCAATGACGCCCTCCATACCCCCTTTGGATTGCTGGGTTGTGGTTTCTTTCCTTAAATACCCCTTCTCCCAGCTACTAGAGGTCAAACTCCTCCCCTGTGTGGGAAATGAGTTTCGGCCCCAAGTGTACTGGTGGTCCCTGTCCTGTCAATAAACCTATGTGATTGCAGCAAGGACGGTCTCTCGTGAGTTCTTGGGGGGTCGTGTTATCCCGAGACTTGAGTGAGAGTCTCCCGATATCAGGGGTCTTTCACTATTCTATATGTTTCTATTTTATTATTTTTCATGTGTCTTCATATTCTTTACTAATATTTCTAAATCCCCAAGCCCCTACCCTGGCAAGTGGTATTTTTGTTGAGCTGGTCCCCGACAGGACACATGGGTTGTGAAAGAGGCTATAAAGCTCATTGTTTTTCTAGTTTCAACTCTGCCAAGGCTCCTCTTTTGTAGTGGTTAAATGAATAAAAATGTGATTGACAACCAAAGTATAAAACCTATAAGTCCTACAGTTTCGGAATAGCTCCTCTAATGGCATAGAAGACCTTTGGGGTGTATAGAGTTTGGGATAGGACAAGTGTTTCAGTGGCTACCTTAATTTAGACGTGTGATATTTTTGTTTGTGAGTTCATTACAAAACAATTATTTTAATTTAAAAAAAGGGAAAGCTGAGCTTTCCTTTAATTCCAGCACTCAGGAGACAGAGGTAGGAGGATCTCTGAGTTTGAGGCCAGCCTATCTACAGAGTGAGTTCCAGGATAACCACAGCAACACAGAGAAACCTTGTCTCAAAAAATCAAAACCAAAACAAGCGAACAAGAAAAGAAGGTGACACAGAGATCAGCTTCACACATGGGGTGTGAAGACTTCATTCTTAGGACTTCAACTTGAACTCCAGTTGTGGCTACCAAAAAAAAAAAGGTGTGATTAGGGAGGGAGTCTTTGACGTGTGGTGTAGATTCCAGGGCTAGGCGTCGCTTCGGAAATAGTGAGTCAAAGAATACCGAAGGGGGCAGTGGATCCAGAACCACATAAACCAGGCATAACGTAGAAAGAACACTGAGCAGGACGTCCCAGCACTCAGGAGGTAGAAGCAGGGGGTCAGAAATTCAAGGTCATTCGTAGGCTATAGGAGAATTGCAGGCCACCCTCGGGTATCTGAGACCCAGCCTTTCAAGAAGATTCTTGTAACCTGTAAGTTGCAATAAACACCTACCCCCCCCCCCCCAAAAAAAGAAGAAGGAGGAAAGGATTCTAAAGCCAAGTACAAGTTTTATGTTCAATGTAGTCAATCCTTTGACCTTCTCTACAATTTTCCATTTAAATTTGTACTGTTAAAAAAAAAAAGACATTCTTACCTAGCATGGTAGTCTCAGACGCAGGAGAGTCTCTGTGAGTGTGGCTCAACTGATCTGCTATGTAGATCCAGCTGGTCTTGAACTTACAGAGATCTGCCTACCTCTGCCTCCCAGAGAGTGCTGGGGTTAAGCATGGCACATGTCTGACACTTTGTTTCCTTTTAAGCAGTGGTAATCTCTTCATTCCTTCCTTTCATCAGCTTTTCTGCCCGACTTTGCTTCTTGTTTCTATTCTGACTGTAATTGAGTTAACAGTATCCTGTAACATCCATGAATCCCCACTTCCTGAATGCTGGGGTTTCTTGAAGTTATTTCTGCTGTATTAATTATGTCTGTCACTTTTAAATAGCCTAGCACAAAATTTCAGGGCTCAGAAAAATATAACCAGGTTTTCAGCTATAATGTAACATGAATGGGCTCTAATTCAATTCCCAATAGAACCCTTGTTCCTGTGAGAAACCACAGGCACCCTATAGTCATTTTAGTTTTCTGAGTTGCCACCAAAATTGCCTGTTAATCTTTGCTTAGTGTTTTCTAGGCTTTATTGTGTGTGTCTGTTTGCATGTAGCGACTAGAGGACTCGGTATTAGCCAGGCCCTGACCATATGCTCACCTTCGAACTGAGAACGGGTGGTTCTCTCCTGTGCATTCCTACTTTGTGACTCAGGGGTCAGGTAAGATCCAGCTCGTGATGGGCAGTTCAGGTTTCATGGTGACTTGATGGCCCATTGTCAAAATTCAGTTTTCACTTAGTGAAACAGCCAAGAGCTGTCTCTTAAAGGGAGAATAGTTGTCTGCAGATGGTAGAGCCTTGTCCAAAATTCCAGAGGTCTCATCAGTGATTCACCTTAAACAGCATCCCTGTCTGTCACTGACACCTCAAGTACCTTTAGATCTTCAGGATCATAGCAGGGAGTATAGCAGCCTGCACAGCAGCCTGGTCTTGGTGAAGAGCCTTCTGCTCCAGGCCCCGCACAAAGCTGGCAGCTCTCTGAGTCACTTGGTATCTGGGCCTAAATAACACACCTGAGTGAGGGATGTGCTGTCTCCAGAATGCAGTAAACCCACTAAGCCTGGAGCTGCGTTCCGGGTGGTGGGAGGGGCCAGGTTATTGCTCATCCTTTACTTTAGAAGGAATATCTCTGCAGGCCTCACACCACTGCATTCCTGAGAATTTCATTGAGTTAGAATTTCCTTGAATTTTAGTTGACTTTATTCTTCATCCTCTGATACTAACATGTCCAAAATTATTGCTGCCACCTGCTGACTTGGTCCAGTCCGCATAATGTTATGAATATAGTGGACCTGTGTAATATTTTGAAGAAAAGATGGACAATCAAGATCCCTTCCAACTAAATTATGATACAGGGCTAGAGAGTTAATATATCCTTGAGGTAAAACTGTAAATGTATACTGTTGGCTTTGCAACTGAAAGCAAATTTGTAGTGAAATTTTGTTTGTAATCTAACAAATAAAGCTTGCCTGAAGATCAGAGTGCAGGGCTAAGCCACTAGTTAGCTACAGAGGACAGGAGGTAGTGGCTCACACTTTCGATCTCAGCACTTGGGGGTCACATGTCTTTAATCTCAGCACAGGCTGGGAAGAGAGAGGAATATAAGGCAGGAGGAGACAGGAGCTCAGATGAGGCAGTCCGAGGACTCGTAGAGCCAGGATCAGTCTGAGGATTGGTAGAGGCAAAGGTCTCTCTAGTGGCTGGCTGCTCTGCTGCTCTGATCTCAGCCTTCACCTCCTAATATCTTACTCTGGTTTTTGTTATTAAGGCCAATTAGAATTAGGGCTACAGCAAATTTCTTCTGGAAGTCCTTATGGGCAGGTACAAAAGAAAAGGCATTTGCTATATCAATGGCTGCACACAATACACCGAATCACGTGCCAGGTGTGTCAGTCTGCTATGTAAGCACACCACACACCTGGTGCTGCACAGTAACTGCACACCACACACCTGGTCTGCACAGTAACTGCACACCACACACCTGGTCTGCACAGTAACTGCACACCACACACCTTGGTCTGCACAGTAACTGCACACCACACATCTGGTCTGCACAGTAACTGCACACCACACATCTGGTCTGCACAGTAACTGCACACCACACATCTGGTCTGCACAGTAACTGCAAATCACACATCTGGTGCTGCACAGTAACTGCAAATCAGAGCCACTATTGGTTAAGCTTGTGATACTGTTATTCTCCACCACCCATCTGTTATCTGCACGGGCCAGACAGAAGAGTCAAAAGGAGATGTGTTGGGGACCACCACCCCTGCGTCTTTCAAGTCCTTGATGGTGGCACTAATATCTCCAGGGATGTGATATTGTCTGAGGCTCAGTTTGCCCTGGCAGAGGTGGTTCTAAAGGTATCCTTTGGCCTTTCCAACCACAACAGCCCTCACTCCACAGGTCAGGGAACCAATGTGAGAACTCTGCCAACTTCTAAATACATCTATCCCATTATACATTTTGGGACTGGGGAAATAGCTATCGGATGAATTCAGGGACCCACTTGATCCACTGTACCCAAGTTGGACTTCAGCCAAAACTCCATTAACAATCTGACCTCTATGAGCCCCTACTTGACTGGAGGGCCACAGTGCTTCTTGGGATCTTCCAGAATTAGTATCAGTTCAGAACCATTACCCAACAGACCCTGGAAAGTCTGGTTGTTCCCCTCCCCCAGTGCACAGTTACTTCTGTAAAAGGCTGTATGGCCTCTATGGAAGGACTGGGGAAAGGCTAACAGTAAATTTCTTAGGTATTTTATCAGGGTCCTTCCTCAGGAGGACCTGAATGTCCCTTCATTCAAGGAGTTCTGGTTCTATAGGCTGCCTCAAGTCTGGAAATTGGTCTTGGGCTGAGGTGCCCTTTCACCATGGTCCAATGTAGCCTTTCTTTAATTCATTTGAGAAATTTTCTGCTTATGCAGATCAAACAAAAATGTAGTAGGCCTCTTATCTATTTCATGCCTGAAAACACCATATGATGGCTATTCTTGGTGGCCAACTTGACTACATCTGGAATTAGCTAAAGTCTAAAATTGGTGGGCGTACTTGTAAGTATGCTTCATTTAAAGTAGGAAGATCATTTCTAATCAAGCTCATTGAGCTAGGAAGATAGGCCTTTATTTTATTTTTATCTTATTTTATGGGAATTGGGGTTTTGCCTGTATATAAATCAGTGTGAGGGTGTCATATGGAGTGGAGTGTCAGAGTTATCGACAGTTGTGAGCTGCCATGTGGGTGCTGGGAATTGAACCTGGATCCTTTGGAAGAGCAGTCATTGCTCCTAACCACTGAGGCTTTTCTCTAGCCCCTCATCTAGATCTTTTGAATTTGGAAAAGACATGCTTTTAATCTGGATCTTGAGGAGGGAAGACATACACCGTTAATTCAGGCCACACCTTCTGCTGGGAGCCTTTATGGGACATGGATGAAGGAAAACTTTTGCCTGCTTGCTCTCTCCTTGCTACAGGTTTGTTCCTACGCTGGCTTTAGAGCCTACTTCTTCAGAATACCAGAGCACACTAAAGACCACTGAGACCCCAGCCTTGGGGACTGCGCAGCTATCGGAATCATAGACTCCCTGTTTATAGCCAGCCATTGTTGGATTAGCTGGACTGTAGCATGTAAGTCGTTATAATAAATCCACTTTACATATCTCTGTCTATATCTATGGAGAGCGAGAAGAAAGATTTATTCTATAAATGTTGTTACTCCAGAGCAGCAATTCTCAAACCTTTCTAACACTGCAGTCTTTTCATACCGTTCCTCAGGTTGTGGTGATCAACCATAAAATTATTTTTGTTGATGGGTCTGGAGATATAGAAATGTCCAGTTTCAGGGGCTCTGGCACCCTCACATAGACACACATGCAAATTTTCTGACTTCTTCAGAATTTGAGTGTTCAAATCCTCAGTCTCATTAGGGTATGCACACACATTTCCTCCCCACGTTATAGTACTCATTGCTTACTAAATCAGTGCCCTTGCTTTAACAGTCCACACGTTCTACCACTAGGACTTGAATTTTCATTACAGTTCAGCTAATCTTAAAACCAGGGCTTCTGCAACTCCAGCTCTGCGAGTGCCAGAGAGGTGACCCTCCCCCTGCACACCTTTGTGCTGTGTGTGTGAATCTGGGGCTTCTGCAGCTCCAGTTCTGTGAGTGCCAGAGAGGTGACCCCCCCCCCGCACACCTTTGTGCTGTGTGTGTGAATCTGGGGCTGTTCATTTTTTCATGGTGCTCATTAGTTTCCTTTGCCAATTTATCCAGTGATGCTAAGAGCAATCAGTCAGTTTCATTATTTCACTAAATTCCTTGCTCCTCACACTAGGTGAATCAGAATAATCAAGTGCATTTACCTGAAAAATTGATGAAATAATTCACTCCATGGTGTTTTAGTGCTGTTTGTGCTTCTAGGAGAGGCTTCAGTAACTGTAGGTGTCAGCAAATTGGAAAATCTCTTCCAAATACTTTAAAATATTCATTCTTATAATTCTGCCTCTCTAGAACCACTCCTGGTCCATAGTCTGTATTAGTCAGTGTTCTCTAGAGGAATAAACTGATGGAATTAATCTATATTAAAAGAGAGTGCTAGGGTGGCTACAGGCTCTGGTCCAGTTCATCCAACAGTGGCTGTCGACCGATGGAAGGTGAGGAGTTCAGGAGTTCTTAGTCTAAGAGGATGGATGTAGGCGATTACCATAAAGTAGTCCTACATCAGCTGGTCTTTGGTGTGTTAGAAATGAGTTCAGGGTTACAGAGAAAGAGACCACCACTCTAACTGAAGTGTCTGAGCAAGGCAAACTTTACTCTGGACCAGATGGGAATGCTCAGAAAAGCAAATATTCCACAAACAGGAAGTTCATTTGGTTTTATTCTACCTCAGATGGTGGCTGGTTTCCCCCCCCCCCCCCCCCCCCGTTGTTTAGGGTCAAACCTCACCCTTTTTTTTTCTTTTGAGAGCATTTCTCTGTAGCTTTGGAGCCTGTTCTGGAACTAACTCCCATAGGCCAGGCTGGCCTTGAACTCACAGAGATCCTCCAGCCTCTGCTGGGATTAAAGTGCTAGGATTAAAGGCGTGCGCCACCACCGCCCGGTGAACCTCACAATCTTATTCAGTTGGCTAGTCTGAATAGAATTGGCACACAGTAAATGAAAGCAGAAGGGGGAAATGGTCACTGCTCTAGGCCATCAAATTTCTAGAAGAGAGAACACTGGACCTTTGTGTAAACAAAGGTTTTATTGGGTGGGGAGGAATAAAACATTTTCATAAAAGTCTTACAAGGTGGAGGAAATAAATATTTTAATTCCTTGCCCTAAACACAGTTTTCTTTTTTTTCCTTTTTTTTTGTTTTTCGAGACCTAAACACAGTTTTCTGTTATTTGATATTTCTTACAGATCTGTGGTGGAATTCTGAAGAAGTAAGTTCCAGCATCAGTGAAGGAACCCTCAGCAGCAGGGTAGATGATGAACTCACCAGTGAGAGCAAGAGCAAGTAGGCAAAAAGCAAAAGCTTGTTTCTCCCACAGCTTTTGACATAGCCTGACACCGAAAGGTTGGCCCAGATTTACAGTGGACTTCTGCACCTCAGATGATCCAGATTTAGGGTGAGTCTTCCCATTTCAAATAATCCAGTCAAGCAAATCCCTTACAGTGTGTCTAACTGCTTCTGTTTTAGTTAATTCCAAATGTAGTCAATTTGATGAGACTAGCCATTACAGATTCCATCAAGTGTGAAAACATCGCCCTAGTCTCTGTGCCCTAGGTTTTCTTAAGCCTCCTTCTCCACACTTTTCCAAATTCCTCTTACAAGCAAATCCCAAATGTGTGAATCCTTCTGGAATTAGCACTCTGATGCCAGTGAGAGTGAGAGAGGTCACCAAAGGACCAAAGCCAGGAGAACGCTGGAAGATGCGGGAACATTTCTGGAGGCCCTAGCGAGATTCTTACCATGACACTCCTCTTAACCTACCAGCATTCTCTGGAGCTGGGAAGCACATAGCCCAGATGGGATTCTGGGGCCCTCACAAATAAAAGAATTCCAAAGCCTTCTTAAGTGCAAGGTCAGGTTTAGTCACAGCAATGACTCTAATTCCCTAATACTAATTTCCTCTCTCCCTTCCTTTATTCCTTTTTTGTTTTTGAAACTGGGTTTCTAGTGCAGCTTGGCCTGCACCTTACTAGGAAGCTCAGGGTGGCCTCCTGCCTCACCTTTCCAACTGCTGGGGTAACAGATGTACAACATAACACCTGTTTCAGGCACTGGTTTTCTGTGTTTTGTCACTGTAAAGAATCCCTGAGAAAATAATTTGAAAGGAGGAACGCTGTATTTTGGTTGATGACTCTCACCAGGAGGCTACACCAGAGCAGGGAAGTTTCCATCACGGTGTCCAGAGGAACCGAACATTGGTCCTCTAAGAGCAGGAAGTAACCACAGAGCTCTTTATTTAGCCTCTCCTAATGCCTAAATTTCGTATGAAAAGGGAGTAGTGACAAAGAAATGAGTGAACAGAAAGGAATCGTGAAGCTGAAATGAACAGCTGGGGCCTTCATTTCCAAAAGTCCACTGAGAAGTATATGGGCAAGGGCAGCCTGGCTCACGGTGCTGACCCCTGCTTCAGAGCTTCTCTTCCCTTGCTGCCACTTAGTAGTAGTTGGCAGAAATCACAACAAAAGAGCCAGTGAAGAGCAGCATGTGGAGGGAAAGGAGTGGACTCTCGGTGGGATGAACTTTCCCTTTCATGAAACCAGGTGTCATGAGGCTGAGCGTCCAGTGGTGGAGCACAGTGATGGGGACTGGGTAGCTCAGGTTGTATTGTATTCATCTTCCAGTCTTCCCATGATATCCACCACACCAGAAAAAAAAAAGGAAGAAAAAAAAAACGAAAAAAGAAAAAAGCAAGTCTATTTTCTATTTTGAGTTGTCCATATATTCACCGGAGCATGGTCAAAATCCTAGTGTCCAGCTCCCCCCAGAAAGATGCATCTCTCTTGGCCTGCATCCACGCCAGAAGTGGCAACAGAGGAGAACCACGCAGTGACAGGAAAGAGGCCCTGTCAGGTCTCCCATGCCCACACGATCGCCTGCCTCAACAGGCTGTGGGGCAGCAGAGGGGTGGGGTCAGCTCGGCAGCAGCCCAGACCACAAACATCCGCATGTGCTTCCGTGGTAACAATAGCTGCAGGTGATCATCAGCATGGCCCTTGGCTGTATCAGGATGCTGCATGGGCCACGGATGTCAACGTGGCCTCAGGTGGCTACATATGCCACTCCCATTAGGGTGCCCCTCTCTTCAGGCAGAACAGCCTGAGGACATCACCAAGACGTCAGACAGTGGCACAGACTGCATACAACCACGTGGACCTCAGTCTTAATTCCGGTCTGGGGCAGCAGCATGGACCACAGACACCAACATGGTGTCTGGTGTCATCTTGGACCACAGTGGTGCTTCGAGGAGGTCCAGTCCAGATGGTGAACCTTTCCTCATCATGAGCCTCCATTGTTGCTCAGAGCCAGGGGACCCTGTGGCCAGGCAGCAGCTTTGAAGGCTGAGTTTGCATCTGCATAAGCTCCAGGCTGTTGTACACCATCCTGTTGTGGGGGGCTACTTGTTGGTTCCCGGCCCCCTGCTAGCTTAGACCCAAAATAATCACACGGAAACTGTATTAATTAAACCACTGCTTGGCCCATTAGCTCTAGGTTCTTATTGGCTAATTCTTATATATTAATTTTACTCATTTCTATTAATCTGTATATCACCATGAGGTCGTAGTCTACCAGCAAAGTTTAGCATGTCTATCTCCGGCGACAGCTCCATGGCGTCTCTCTGACTTTGCCCTTCTTTCTCCCAGCATTAAGTTCCGTCTTCCCCACCTACCTAAGTTCTGCCCTACTATAGGTCCAAAGCAGTTTCTTTATTCATTAGTGGTAATCACAGCACATAGTGGGAAATCCCACATCATCATCCCGCAGTCCCTACTGCGCAATGACAGCATGTCGACCTCAGCCCTCTGCCCACCTGTCACCTCTGTCTGTCTCCAGTTCTGCCTCAATCCATGTAGTGATGGTGCACACCTTTAATCTCAGGACTTGGCAGGTGGATCTCTGAGTTTGAGGCCAGCCTGGTCTACAGAGCTACTTTCAGAGAAACAGAGAAACCCTGTCTCGAAAAACAAAGAAAGAAAAAAAAAATAAAAAAAAAGAAAAACAAAGAAAGAAAGAAAAAAAAAGGAGGAAAAAAAAGAAAAAGTAAACATTCTAGAGAAATTTTTACTTTTTGGACATTTTAGATGGTTAGACTGTGTTGTCAACTTAATGGAATGAGATTTAGGATCACCTTGGAAACACACGTCTGGTTTTCTAGAAAGGTTTTACTGGGCAGAAAATCCCACCACCAATGTGAGTGGCACCATCTTCTTCAGGACTGGATTTGGAGCCCAGACTGAATGAAAGGGGCTGCCTTACACCAAGGATGGCAAACCTTTATCTACAGGGTGGTCTGCACAGCGACCAGAGTTTGGAGATCTGTGTGTACCCATCCTAGGATGGCAAACCTTTATCTACAGGGTGGTCTGCACAGTGGCCAGAGTATGGAGATCTGTGCGTACCCACCCTAGTCAAATCTGTGGGAAGAGGGCAGGAGAGGGAGGCTGGGGTCTAGCCTTGGGAGGTTCGGACGTGTTGCTTTCACCCTGCTGAGACCAGTTTCACTGCACTGCCCAGGCAGCCCTTGAATTCTTGGTCTCCAGTGACCTCCCTGACTCAGCGTGTGAGTAATTGGGACTACAGATTACAGCTGTGTTTTGCTTTTTCGTTCCTTCTCTGACAACTCCTAACTTCGTGATGGGGAGATAAAATGGATTATCCTTGACAGGGAGGTTGAGGGTCAGACCCTAGGTTTTCCTTCTGGCTGGGATGGGTGGATGGGAAGGTATCAGGGGAACAGAGAGGACTCTCTTCTTTGGATAGTGAAGGTGCAGAGACTTTGAGGAGAGGGACCATTCTTAGGTGTCTGCCTTGACCTTGAGAGCTAGGTAAAGTCCTGACAGGAAGTCACGGGTAGCTGGGCATGGAGGCTGCACTGCTCAAGGTTCTCCAGAGGAACAGAACCGACAGACTACAAAGGGGTCTATTAGGGTGGCTCACAAGCCGAGATCTGGCCGGTTCAACTATGGCTGTCTCCCGAGAGACCAGAAAGGCAGTAGCCGTTCGCTCCACGAGGCTGAATGTCTCAGCTGGTCTTCAGTGTACATCAGAATCCCAAAACAGCGGGTTCTTGTGCCAGTGAAGGGTTGCCTTAGCAGCAGGGTGACAGCAAAAACCAGAAGGCAAACATCTAAACCATCCTTCTTCCATGTCCTTTTATATAGGCTGCCACCAAAAAGTTCCAGATTTAAGGTGCTCTTCCCATCTCAAATGACCCAAGCAAGAAAAATTCCTTCATAGGAGTGCCAGCTGCTTGGACTTTAGTTGATTTCAGATGTAGTCAAACTGACAAGCTCAATTAGTGGCTTATTCTTGTCATCGCAGTACTTGGGAGGCTGATGCAGGGATCACCACAGGATCCAGGACAACCTGAACTACATCGTAAGTTCCAGGTCAGCCAGAGTTACACAGGAAGACCTGTCTAGAAAAACTAAACAAAGAAAAAGTTATAAACAGAGATGTCTTGAAGGCTCAGTGATGGCTTGGGGCCGTGCACAGGCCAGAAGGCAGGTGCTCGTCTTCATCCACTGCACCAAAATGCTAGTTCTTCCTCTCCTTTTTCCTTCTTAAAAAATCAGATTTATGGGCTGGAGAGATGGCTCAGTGGTTAAGAGCATTGCCTGCTCTTCCAAAGGTCCTGAGTTCAATTCCCAGCAACCACATGGTGGC
>NC_022022.1:961880-964407 GCF_000317375.1 Microtus ochrogaster
GAGAGAGAGAGAGAGAGAGAGAGAGAGAGAGAGAGAGAGAGAGAGAGAGAGAGAGAGAGAGAGTACTCTCTATATATGTACAATTTTATGCCAAAAGAAGGCATCAGACTCCACTATACATAGTTGTGAGCCACCATGTGGTTGCTGGAAACTGAACTCAGGACCTCTAGAAAAATAGTCAGTGCTCTTAACCTCTAAGCCATCTCTCCAGATCCCTTAGAAACTTTTTATTTTTATTTTGTGTGCATCGGTGTTTTGCCTGCATGTATGTCTGTGTGAGGGTGTTGGATCACCTAAAACTGCAGTTACAGAAGTTGTGAGCTGCCATGTGGTGACTGGGAATTGCACCCAGGGCCTCTGGAAGAGCCTCCAGTGCTCTTAACCACCAAGCCATCTCACCAGGACCCCTCTTTCCTTCTTCTCTCTTCTGAGATGCTTTGTGGCTGGAAGGTTCCATTGCTGTTAGAGAAAATTGCAGAAAGCCATAGGAAGGTGGTGTCTTGGCCTTGGGGAGGAACAAGAGGATGTCCTGCAAGGGCTGGAGTAGCTGAAGCTTCTGTGCCTGGTGGCCAGCACGGATGGTGGCCAGCACGGATGGTGGCCAGCACGGATGGTGCTGGAGTCAGTCGTGTTTGGAGAGGTGGAGAGCGATCAAAAAGAGATCCAAGGATCTCCAGGTCTGCAGAAAGTAACAGAAATTCTTGTTACTTGAGAGTGACCTGGAGGTGTTGGAAGACCAGTGGGGACGTACAGAAGATCCTGGTAGGCTCCTTGGAGAACGCAGGACCTTCCACACACTCTGAGGGATCCATAGAAGGGTCTGGTGGCCAGGGCGACTGGCCTTAACAAGACCTAGGGTAGAGCTTGAAGGCTAGGAGGATGAGACTCCAGGGCTCTTCTCTCTCTAGCATGGCCCGGAGTGTAAACTGTTTTCTGAGCCGTAACAATCAAACTGCAGATTCCCTACTGCAGCCCAGGGTGACCTCAAGGTGCCCCACACAGCCCGAAAGATGTCTTGGGTCTGCTATCTGTCTGTGAGTTGTGGGTGAACTTGTAACCAAAAGATGTGTAGCTGGTACAGTAAGCTACCAGGAATTCTTCTGGTGCTGGCATGTATGCTTAAGATTGGGTTGGCCCCATGAATTCATCCAGCGCCTATAACATACAGGTCCCATGGGATAAGAGAAACAGGGGACACATGAGGGCAGAAACATGCACAAAGGTTGAAGGTTGTAAGCACAGCTATTTCAGGGTGACAGCTGAGGTAGAAGCTTAAAGGGTCCAGGGATAAAATTCCTAGAAAGGCAGAAGTCAAGACAGGTTTCAGAGAGGAGGTCACAGGTGAGAGCTGTCGGCAGAGGATGATAGTGTCCCGACTCCTGTGGAGGGCAGAAAGGCCGACACTTAGGACCTCTTTGGGAAGGCATGTCTGTGAGTCAGGAGGCTTCGGACACTGCCCCTAGGTTCTGTCATTTACTCCTTGGCCCTGGGGAGCCGTAGTGGCTAGCGGAGGTGCTGAACGTGGATCTCTGCCTTACTCCTTCCCTCGGCAGCACCCGGCCCCTCTATAGCATGACCATGCGTATGGCCGTTTGTTTCCAGTGGGCTCCTGGGGCACAGCTGGTTCTGTACACTTCTGTCAGGATCTGCTGGAAGCTGAACTTCAACATGGCACTATGTGCTCAAGGCTATTTCTTGCTGGGATGGTACAGACTCATGCCCACCACAGCACTCTGCTGGCACCTTATAGGCGGGGGATAGGGTGAGACAGACTGACTCTGAACCCCAGCTCGGCCACTTATTAGTGACAGCTGTGGGTCTCTGAGCAAGTTGATTTCAATTCCCTTAGGTCCAGTTCCCGTCTGTAAAATGTTGGCAACAGTATCAGAGCTCTCTTGCCATCTGGCTCTCTTAAATTCCACCAACAGGGGGAGCTGTAGGGAACTTGCTTCAAGCTGCCTCAAGCTCCAAGCTGTGATCAGCCCCTCCCCTTCCCTTACAGTCCCAACCTTCCTTCAACCACCCAGCCTGAGCTAGAAGATTCTTTCCACAACTGTTTTTTAGTGTCGCAGCACTAGAGCCGACCCTTCATGGTCACTGCACTCTGAGGAAACCCCTGGCTTCTGTTTTCCTAAGGGACCTCCTCACAGTCACACATGACACCGTAGAGCAGCAGGGACTCAGCACCCTGGAGTTGGTTCTGAAAGTTGCTGAAGGCCAATGCTGGGGAGGGAAGGGTCAGGGGCGAAGGAAGTCTCATGGGGTGCAAGCCAGGTCTAGTGGTGGCCAGCATTGTGCAAAGTGGAGACAGACAGCTGTGGAAGGTTGCATCTGTATGAAGCAGGGCTGCTCATTACCCTGGAAGGGTCCTTTGCAAGGGGATCAGGGAGCTTCAGTGCTAGGGACTAGAGGCTCCAGGGGTACAATTTAGAGACAAGACTGGGAAGTGAGGGAACGGAGAGGGCCACTGCACCTAGGACCACTGCACCTAGGAGGACCACTGCACCTAGGACCACTGCACCTAGGA
>NC_022022.1:964842-965237 GCF_000317375.1 Microtus ochrogaster
CACCTGGGACCACTGCACCTAGGACCACTGCACCTAGAACCACTGCACCTAGGACCACTGCACCTGGGACCACTGCACCTGGGACCACTGCACCTGGGACCACTGCACCTAGAACCACTCAAACGCCTCTACTGTTTCCTCGGGTCCCTAGGTTTTCTCCCTGGAGGACTCTAGTTTGCTCTTCTTACCCCTACTGTTGTTCTTTTGGAAAACTACAACTCCCATGCTCCTCCTGGACTATGGTTACCTGTGCGCGCACCTGCGCGCAGGTATGGGATATCCTTCCCAGATTCCCTGGTACCCCCCGTTAAAAGGCAGGGCCACACGAGGCCCCTTCTTCTCATCCTGCCTTTTCCTCGTGTGTCCCACATCCTTCGTCCTTTTGTGTTTCCCTC
>NC_022022.1:984955-994401 GCF_000317375.1 Microtus ochrogaster
GTCGTGTCTGTGTTTGTTCCGCCGTGCGTGTCTGTCCTGTGCCCCGTGTTTAAGAAGAACACCCCCTGCCCTTTTATTATTTTTTAAGAAGAACACCTACAAAGTCACCTGAGCAGCACACTCCTGCCAGACTGGGAACCTCTGACAGAGCTGCAGAGACAGTGTGGAGGGTGTGACTAAGCATGCTGTCATCTCCACCAGGCCTGCTGCCATTTTGCGGGCTAGTGGCCGGTCACTCATTTGTGATTTTGGAAGCTAATAGAGGGCAAAGAAGTTGCTTTATTCATTCTATTTAGATTTTTTAACCTTTCTTTCTCTGTGGTAGGTATCCATCCTTCCTTCCAAGGTCAACCTATCAGGCCTCCTGTTGTCCCTGAGAAAAAAGTCATGTTTTTCCTCCACAAAGCCTCCTGCATAGCTGGAGCATCCCCAATGGAGGCAATCTTCAGCTCTCTTCCTACCTGCTAAATTCACTGCTTTCAGGACTCCGACAACAGAACCTGTCCTTCTCAGCTGCCTCTCATCTTTCATCTTTTGAGGTGGCACACAAACGTGCAGATCACCATCCTTTTTTCCTCTCTCCACCCTTCCAGGTTGCCATGGCATCCTGAGCATCTGCTGTTGGGAGGGAGGGGCTGATGGGCCTGCTATGGACCTGCCTGCTGTGTGAGTGTCCAGGTTGGTTGGCTATTTACTTGTTTGTTTCCTTGCTTGCTCTGTAGCCCAGGTTGAACCAGAGCTCACTGTATAACCCAGATAGATGTAGTTCTGGTAGCAACCATTAGGCGTCAGTGTTGCTTCAGTCACAATGCTAGGTAAGGTTTGGGAGTCAGCACGCCTTCCCTCTGGGATCTCAGTCTCAAGGAAACAGGATAACCGGATATGGCCTCACAGAGCTCATCGCCTGCCCCACTCAGGTTCTGTCTTGATGGTTCTGTGGCTTCCCTTAGTGCTGCAGGATTGCCCTAGGTGCAAGCCTGCTCAGTGGACGGGGTGTGGTGCGTCAGCCTGGGTGCAGGGTTTGACATAAAAGCCTGGACAACTGTGCAGCTTCAGCACCCTTCAAAGGCATACACGACAGAGCCGACATTCTGGTCTCCCAGAATAACCACACAGAGCCTGACACAGACCCTGCTCTGGTGTGTGTCTCCCCTGCCTTGGCTAAGGCACTAGTAGGGACAGGTTCTGTCATCAGGGCCCCTCTCCCACTCCATGTTCTGGCCACTCAGAATCTGTCCTGTGAGCTTCTGGAAGCTTGCCCATTGGTGAGACACAGAGATGAACAAGATGTAGATAAGGGGGAGAGGATTGGTTGGCTCTGCGGAGAGGCCTGACACAGCCTCTTCTGGCCATGAGAATGCCACAATGACAAGATTGTTCTGTGTTGCTGTTGTGGGTCCTGGCTGCTGGGGTCCTCATGGAGGTAATGTTTCATAGCAGTATGTTTATCTTCTATTGCTGCCCTAGGAAGAACAGACGAAGTCTCTCCAGAGTCAAGACTGTAGCTGGAGACCAGAGTTCAGCCTTTCCGGGAGGGGCTGGGGTGGAAGATGGGAGGAAGGAAGGTGGGGCTCTCCCAGCCTGAGCATCCAGGCCTAGGAATCCAGCAAACAACTAGAAAGGGGGAGACTGTGCATCAAGGGGTGCCCTTGAGGCAAAATAGGGGGAGCACCAAGCTTGGGGTCCCTGGGCAGAGCAGGGAGAGATAAGTGAGGGCTTGTGGGAACCCACTTGCTCAGTGGCCTAGGGTTCCTGCTCTGTCCTGGTATGTGGGGCAGAGGGCAGGAGAGGAACACAGGGAAAAGAAGGGGCAGGCCCCAAAGCAAGTAGTGAGAACTCCCGGCCTGCCTCTGGACACTTGAAGGGGCGTGTCTCTGGATTAGCTTCCTCACTCTGAGGGAGGTCACTCCTGTCCTGTGGTCTGAGTCCTGCTGGTTATGACTGCTCATACTTCCCACAGACTAACTCTGAGTCTGGTCAGATGCCTCCCCTTCTGGCTCCTGTTTTCTGCTAGTGCTGGGCTAACTCTTGACCTGCCTGAGGGAGACTCAGTTTGAGAGGTGAACATACAGACATAAGGATTGGGTTCTGCCTTCTCTGCCCATGGGAAGCCAGTCAGCTGGGGAATGGGTGACCCTCAGTGTCCTGGGTCCCTATTTGGAGGCCTGTAGTCTGAAGTTCCATTTGAGTTTGGGGGGGAGTCAGGCTCTGTCTCAGTAGGCAGCAAGGAGGCCTGGCCCCGCTGGCATTCTGGGCTGTAGTAGAAAGAACAGAGCCGGAAGGAGGGCCGAAGCTCATTCTGTATGCGATCCAGGATGTGGACGAAAGTCGGACGCAGGCGCGGACTAGGCTGCCAGCAGAGTCTCATCAGCTCCTGTCTGGGGAGGGTGAGGTGGGGTTAGAGGGAGCCCAGATGCTCGCTGCCTCCCACACTGGAAGTATCAGTTGGTGGAAGGAAGGGATCAGAGGGGAATAAGTGAAGAACATAGGTGAGCTAAGATCTGGGAGCAGCCAGGCGGTGGTGGTGCATGCTTTTAATCCCAACACTTAGGAAGCAGAGGCAGGAGGATCTCTGAGTTTGAGGCCACCCTGGTCTACCAAAAACAAAAACAAAGCAAATAAATAAACAAAAGAGTCAGACGCTTTGGAAGAGCTGGGTCGGAGTCAAGGGTGATGAACAAGATGGAAAGGGCTGCGGGGATGACTCACAGCTGAAGCGGACAGTCCTCCAGGTCCTCCAGGACTCCACCATCCATGACGAATTTGAGCACCTGCTCATTTGATAGACCCTGGTATGGTTGTTCGGCCAAGGTCACAATCTCCCAGAGCACGACACCAAAGGACCTGGAGAACACAAACAACAGCCCAAATCAGCACCCTTCCAGTTGCTCAGAACTCCTACTGAGGATGTGTCCCCGACCCTTCCAAGATGCTGCCTGCACATCCATGGACCCCTCTGCTCCTGCCAGGCCCTACCAGACATCTGAATGAGTGGTGAAGATTCCATCTTTGAGGGACTCAGGGGCCATCCAGCGCACAGGCAACAGTCCCTTTCCACCTTTGCGGTAATAGTCTGTCTCGTACACATCCCGGGTCATGCCAAAGTCTGGAAAGTAAGAGTTTAGGGGCACGGGAGTCATCACCAGTTCTCCTAGAAGACCGTCCTCAAACTTCTCTCCCCGCAGCCTCTGAGCATCCTGGAAGGTGTGATTTCAGAGGATCCCGGAGGTCATCCCTGCTCTTGGACATGGAGATTGAGATGGGGGGGAGACGGGACTGGGGGATTTGCCTGTCAAGCCTTCGAGCCAGGCCTGGTCTCCTATAGCTAGCTTAGGGGAAGAAGCTCTACCTTCAGGCTTCCCTCATCCACCCGGTACCCCACTGTACCACCAATTTTGACGGTGAAATCCTGGGACACCATACAGTTGCGGGCTGCCAGGTCCCGGTGCACAAACTTATTGGCAGCAAGGTAGGCCATGCCGTCTGCAATCTCGCCAGCCATCTGTATCATGTCGCTGAGTCCTGGCTGTGGAAGGCCAGGGTTGTTCTACAGGCAAGAGAGGGGCTGGTGAAGGACTGCCTTTCACCAACACTATGCCCAACTTCTCAATTCCCCAGCCTCATATCTTCCTCAGGATCTTCCCTGTTCCAACCTCTGCCTCAGGTCTCAGAGATCGGAGATGGCTCTTGAGGTCCCCACGGTTCATTAGCTCCATGATCACCAAAGTTGGCTGGCCCTGAGACACCACACCCAGCAGACGAACCTGGGAGGATGAAGATCTTGGTTGTAGGTCTCTCTCTGATCCACGTGGCCAAAACCTGGACCTTCTGTGATTATACCCTGACTCAGATGCCTCTCCTAACCCCCACCCTGCCACGACTGCAGTCATAATCCTGACCTTACCCAATCATATCTGATTATCATCATAATCATGAACTTGGTCCCACTCAAGACCCCAATAACTCCCTGGAAACCTAATACTGTGCCCCGACCTTGACTGATCTCAGCGCTAGACTCTGCTCCTATTAGGGCTTTCCCTACAGTCCAGCCCAGACCTCATTTCAGACCCTTTCCTTCTTACCACAGAGCCTTCATCCTTGGTATGATCTTACCACATGATGACACTTGAATGCCTTCATGACAGAAGCTTCCTTGAGGAATTCAATTCGCTCCCGCGCGCTGGCCAGCTCATTAACTGTCTTCAGGGCTACAGGTGTAGACTCCTTTCCAGCCTCAAGCCCTTGTACCAGTCCCTCATAGACCATCCCAAAAGAGCCTTGGCCCAGCTCCCGGATGATGGATATTTGCTTCCGAGGCACCTCCCACTCATCAGGGACATACACTGAGCGGAGATATGTGTCAGAGGCAAGAGTGCCTCTCTCTGCCATGCCTTCACCTGTGTTTTGACTCCCCCCCCCAAGCTATTATTGAACTTTAATGTGAAAAAATTATATTTCTAAAGGTCACACAGCTTCAGCACGCAGGTAACTACAGAGTCAGATAAAGGCATCAGTCAATTTATGCTGGCTCCCTCAGTACAGAAAACAGTCAACTGTTATTTTCAGATTAAGGCAGTCATTCTTTTCTCATGTGTGCACGGTGTGTGTGTGTGTGTGTGTGTGTGTGTGTGTGTGTGTGTGTGTGATGTGCATGGGTGTGCAGGTGTGCCTTCTGAGTTATTGCATTGATACAGGGTCTCCCATGGATCTAGAAGCTCCATGCTTTGACTAAGCTTGGGGAGCACACGACAAGTTCTGGGGGGCTCAGTGCTGGAGTTACAGGCACACAAGCGATGCCAAGCTTTTGATGTGAGTGCTGGGCATTCAAACTCATGCTTGCAGAGGGGGCTCCTTTCCCCACTGAGTTATCTTCCGAGCCATCACCCCCAGACCATCAAAGGCTACAAAGACATTTCAGATGCCCTTTTGAAGACTTCTCTTCTGAAGTGCTCTGTTCTCAAAGCCACCTTGCCCAAGAAGGTCCTGGAACTCTGCTCTTCGGCTCCTGCCCCCTTTCCCAGGCCACCCATGCCCTGGACTTACTGCGAGAAGCGCTGTAGTACTCTGGGTTCACAGATGTGTACAGTGTGCTGCTTCTGCAATGGGGGCAATAGGTCAAGGAGAGAAATGAGCACACCAGGATTATGGGGACTACTCTTGCTCTGGTTAGGGTCCTAGTCCTGGGGTCAGGTTGGCCAAGAATAGGTGGAGTCACGAGTAGATGAGGGTGTCCTCTCTCAGTGGGCCCAGAGGGGCTTGATGACTTCTAGACAGGGGCATCCTAGGGTGGTCTCCTCTTGTCTCAGCAGAATCAACTTCATTTTTTTTTTCTCAGCTTGAGCTAATGAAATGGTAGTTCTCACGTGCCCATACCACGATGTTTCTCAGGAGACAAAGCATTTCCAGGTTAACACAGATGAATTACCATCTTAGCTAAGAGGCGTGACTCCTCCATGCCTTCCAGGGAAAGAGTTATTGACTTTAAGGAAGTCTTTTCTGTTGTCTAAACTATTACCCTCTGAGTGTGCTGACCCTAGCCCTGGGAGACAGTGAAGGGCGAGAAGAGGAAGGAAATGTGTGGGACTTGTCATCACCTCCTCTTGTTGTAGAAGAAACCGAGGGCAGCAACCATGATGAGCAGCATGAACCCCACAGGGGTGACAGTGAGGAGGATGCGCAGGCCCCCAGCATCCTCTTCCTCTGGTGGTGGAAGGGGGGATCGACAGGTTAGAGTGCAAACTGCTTCTCTGGCAACACTGGAGAATGGTGATGGCCGGCCTGACAGTAGGCAGAGAGCGGCTGGGCAGATTGGGGAGCAAGTCCGCCTTACCTGGACCAGTGATGTAGAAGGCGACCCCATCTGTCCAGGAGCCATTGCCAGCCAGTGAGGTGGCCCGGACTTTAGCAGAGTAGTTTCCAGGGGGCAGCAGGGCCAGCTGTACCCCACCAACTTTGGCATATCGAAGTCGAGACACACAGAGCACTGTGGCCTCCTGCAGGAAGAACAGACAGCAGGCTGTGAAGTGGGTGGAGGTGCAGACCCAGACTGGGGTGGGGTCCTGGGTACATAGGGTACACACCTCTCCCAGGCGGCGGTACTTGATTTCATACTTGAGGATGAGCCCATTGGGGTCAGGTGGTTCAAGCCAATGCAGGATGATACTGCTCCTGCCAGCTGCCTTCCAGGCCACCTTCCCTGGGATGTCATCCGCTTCTCCTGCAGGAGGGGCATCTGGCAAATAGGCCACAAGCAGTTCTTCTTGCTCACTTTCAAACCCTGGCTAAACTGGGCCCAATGGGGAAGTTTGGAGAAGTTCCACAATCGTGGGAACTGGGAAAGGCGAACCGAGTGAGGCTCTAAAGTTAGTGGGAGTGCAAACCTGCTGCTTACAGAGCACTGACTGGGCAGTTCTTGGAGTCAGTAGTGGGGGTGCAAGCTGTGAAGGGACACCTACTATGTGGCATGGTGCGTGCAAAGACGAACGTGGCGGCACTGCAGCCCACAGTGTGTGCCGCGTGGTTGCAGGCATGGATGTCAATCCTGTATTCCGTGAAGTGCCTCAAGCCGCTCAGCACCGCTCGCTCCCGGGGAACCTTGTCCTCTTGAATCTCAAAATCCGAATTGTTGGTCCCTAGTCTGAGAGGCCCAGCTTCCCGGCGGTGCCTCTCTAAGTCCCTGGAAATGGGATGGGTCAGAGCCAAAAGGCCTGTTCCCAGAGCCCCTCCCCCCTCCAGCTTCCGTCCCAGCTCACCTTTGGGGACTCTTGTTAATGGATGTTACTTTCCAAGGGGACCTGGGAAAGCCAGGGCACCTCTCAGCTCCCGGGAGCTCTGCGGCTGCGCCCCGCCTCCAAATCAACCCCTACCAAGGCCAGGCCCGCATCGTAATAGGCCCCTCCCACCAAGTCCCACCCTCTCCAAGTACCGCCCCTCTGGTCCTCCCACCAGGTCTCACTTCGGGATGGTGATGGCATGATGGAGGAAGTTTTCAAACTTTTTCTGGAACGTGACCTCTTGTGTCTCCAGTGCGGGCAGCGCCTGCCCAGGAGGTGAGTGTTGGCAAGGACAACAGCCTTGCTCAGGCTCAGCCTCCAGCGCCGGGTCTTCACGGTCGAAGCGTGCGTCGTGGCTGCTGGTGGGCAGCCGTAGACCTGTGGCCACCGAGCAGAAGAGAGAAGTCAGGACAGCGGTCCACCCGCCACTGAGCATCCCCGGTCTGGGGCACCCCCAGCGTACCGCGGTGGCAGTAGTCATTGATGTAGAGGTCCCCGTCCTCTGCTAGGCGCTGCCACAGCACGAGGTAGTAGGTGATATTTCCATTGCGCTGGACCGGCGGCTTCCAGCGCACCAGAAGGTGTGATGAGGATTTGGACGTGGAGATGACATCTTGGGGCACCGTGGGGGCTATGATTGTGAAGAAGGTGACGCTCAGAGGTGGGGCCCCTTCTGAACACTGTGTGATAATGAGCCCCTCTCTCGGGATCCATCTGCCTTTTCCAGAGAGATCTATGACTTTCAGCCCTCCTTCCCTAGAAATCATTCTGTCCTTTCTCTGTTTCAGAAAATAGGGCCGATGAAACTTCATTCATGACAGGCAAGCTCTTTCCTAACTGAGCCGTGGCCCCAACCCTGGGGAGGCAGCACTGTTCTACAGAAGCGCAGGGTTCAGGATTTAGTTCTCCAAATTTTTCACAGGCGGTTGAGTTCACTTGGCGATCTCAAGTCCAACCCAGCTTCACCCAAGCACAGAAAATACCCTGATTCTTGGTAGTGCCAAAGAATCTGACCTTCTACCCTGTGGGGTTCCCCAGCCCGTCTGTGTCTAGCGCCCGTGTGCCTCTCTCTATCTTCCTCCCTAGGATTCACGCCTCTCATTCTGGAGCCCTCAGCTTACCGGCAGGCAAGGTTCGAAGGTAGACGATAGGGCTCTGGGCTCCTTGATGGGGGCTGTCCTCCGCAGTGGTCAGTGTGATGGCTCGCACAAACACAGCATACTGTGTCCAGGGCTTAAGAGGTGCTAGGGTCACCCCTGGCTCCTGGGTACGGCTTAGGGGCAGTTCCACATCCAGCAGGTTCCAGCTCTGTGTTCCACAAGCATCTGGACCCACGTGTTCTGTGGCGTTCTGGAATGGGCTGAATACACCATCCCCAGTGTTGGGGTACAGCTCAGGCCCATATCTGAGCTCTAACACCTCCCCCCACTATGCAGGACGCCATAGCCCTTTCCCCACTTTGCATGTGAGCACAGCTGTGATTTTTGCCAATTCACCCACCCTTTGGGGCTTATGATCCTCCACACATCACAAATTATAATGAAATATCCCTCATCCTTAGTAGGAATTATTGAGTTTTTGTCCTAATGAGAATAGCCAGAAAAAGAAAGAAAGAATGAATGAAAAAAGAAAGAAATGAAAAGGTTTGCACTGTATTAAAACAAAACCTAGAAAGTGGGTATCAGCAAAGAAGCAGATCATTCTCATCTCTAGGACCAAGAGAATCATTCTGATTCTCTGGAGCTAGGACCAAGAGAGCACTCTCTTGCTGATGGCAGAATAATCCTCTCTTCTGTTTTGTTCTGTTCCCGAGAGTATTTCCAAGTAGCCCAGCCTAGTCTTGAACCTGCTGCCTTTTGTCTTTGGCTCCTGAGTGTTAACCATGATTAGAGGCTTGCACCACCACTCCCAGTAGGCAGAGTGTCTTAGTCAAAGTCCCTGCATGAATTTTGGAAGTCTATGAACCTTCTGGACTACAGGCATGGTTCTACATGTGTTTGTATTTCCATAAACACCTTTCTAGAGGTGGGCTCCTAGCTTTCATGCTGTCCAAGAACTCTCTATGTAGACTAGGCTTGCCTCAGACTCACAGAGATTCACCTGTCTCTGCCTCCTGAGTGCTGGGATTAAAGATGTGTGCCACCACACCAGGCCAGCTCTCATGTCTGTAGATCCCCAAAGCCAACAACCACGGCCTCCAGGGAATAATTGAGGCAGATTTTGGGGATTAGACTGGAGGCAGGCCATGCAGAGATACCACAGGCTTTAAGGATACAAGGAGAGCTAGCTTCTAACCAGAGAAAATAAGGTTTTGGGGGTACTGTAAGGTATCACATCCATGCTCATGATATGATTATTTGATGGTAGGCAGAGAGGTGGGATTATGCCGAGCCAGGGACAAAAAAATTGTGTGTGTGTGATGGTGTATATGTGGGGGTGCCCTCGGTGCTGCAGGTGTATGTGTGTGTGTGTGTGTGTGTGTGTGTGTGTGAGAGAGAGAGAGAGAGAGAGAGAGAGAGAGAGAGGTGTATGTGTGTTTAATGGTGTATATGTGGGGATGCCCTCGGTGCAGGTGTGTGTGTGTGTGTGTGTGAGAGAGAGAGAGAGCGAGAGAGAGAGAGAGAGAGAGAGAGAGAGAGAATGTGTGTGTGTGTGTGTGTGATGGTGTATATA
>NC_022022.1:994707-1002268 GCF_000317375.1 Microtus ochrogaster
TGTGTGTGTGTGTGTGTGTGATGGTGTATATATGGGGATGCCCTCGGTGCAGGTGTGTGTGTGTGTGTGTGTGTGTGTGATGGTGTATATGTGGGGATGCCCTCGGTGCAGGTGTGTGTGTGTGTGTGTGTGATGATGTATAGGTGGGGATGCCCTTGGTGCTGCGTGTGTGTGTGTGTGTGTGTGTGTGTGTGTGTGATGGTGTATAGGTGGGGATGCCCTCGGTGGTGCACTGGTTCAGGTGTGTGCAGACCAGAGGTCGATGTTGAAGTGTCTTCCTCAATCACTTTCTTTATTTTGAGATCGGTTCTCTCACTAAACTTGGGGCTTTCTCTTTCTGCTCAGGTGCCTGACCAGCGAGCTCACAGGCTCACCATCTCTGCCCTCCAGCGCTGGTTTTACAGATGCTACTGCCACACCTGTCTTTTCTGTGAGTTTGGGGGTCTGACCACAAGTTCCTCACCCTGGGCAGCACAAACCACCTTACCCACTGAGCCTTCTCCCTGGCCCCAAAGACAGATATGAGGTAGGTTGAGTGAGATGAGGAGAGGCTTGAGGCCCAGCTCCAAGTGCCTGTTCTTGCTGGAACTCAGAAGCAGGATGGCCCAGGAGCTGGTATGGGGGTTACAGAGTGGGCGTCATGAGGGCAGGTGCCTTGTGAGATATGACGCACTGAGTAGGTGTTTGTCAAAACCAGAATTGGACCGGGATTCTCAGGGTCTGCCGCTGAGGACTCACACAACAGTCATAAGATAAAGTGGGGGTTCCTCAGGAACCCTAAGATGCTTTGCCCCTAGCACGTAGATGTGTAGGTTGTGAACTGCTTGAGCATAGCTAGGGAGGTATTTACACTGCTGCCCATGTCAATGATTCCTTGAGGTGTGTCCTATGAACCACCAATCTCAACATCAGTTAGGAGCTTGTTAGGAATGCAGGTCATAGGCCTTGCCTGATACTAACCAACTCAGATTGTTAGGTGAAGCCGGGATCCGTATTTGACACACTCTCCCTTCTCCCTGTATTAGACATTCTCCTGCCATTGGGCTAAAGGAGAGCCTGGGCCAGTTGAGCACCTTGCTTCTGTGGGCTCCCTACTTGTTTCCAGACAGACCCTGGGTGCTGCTGCAATAAGGCCTTTCAATTCTAATTTGCAGGAAGCACTTCCAGTTTGGATGGTCCAGACCTGTCTACCAAGGAGAGAAAGCACCTCCTCCTCCTCTTCCTCTTCCTCCTCCTCTTCTTTTTCTTCTCCCCTTCCTCCTTCTCCTCCTTTTCCCCCCCCCCCCCAAGACAGGGCTTCTCTGTAGCTTTGGAGCCTGTCCTGGAGCTCACTCTGTAGACCAGGCTGGCCTCGAACTCACAGAGAGCCACCTACCTCTGCCTCCCGAGTGCTGGGATTAAAGGTGTGTGCCACTATCACCTGGTGGAAAGAACTTCTTATTCCCTGCTCTTGATCATCAAAAATTCATATCTCTCTTATAAGGAAATCTCTTGAGCTTGTTCCCGCTCTTGCCCTGGTTCTGGGGTGGAACTGGGGCCTGTCATGCTAGGCAAGCATCCTGCCACTGAACTCCACATTCGGTCCATCTACTGTTCATTTTGAGACAGGATCTCACTAGGCAGACCATGCAGGTTTTGAATTTAGGATTCACTTGTTTTAGCCTCCTTCATGTTGTTCATAGGACTGTGCTAAAGGCTTGGCTGGGACACCTGTCAGTGACACTTGTTTTAGAAGTCCTCCTTGTAGTACCTCTCTTGCTAACGGCAGTCCATTCTCTCCAAAGAAATAGCCCATTTCAGCCTGGAGTGTAGCTTAGTTGGTATAATATTTGACTAGCATGAACATTGCCTGGAGTTTGACTCTTAGCATCACATAAATGGGCTATGGTATGAACTTTTGTAATCTAACACTTTGGGGTTGAAAGCAAGAGGGTAAGTTCAAAAAGTTTGAGGGCAGCCAGGATATATAAGATCTACTCAAGAAGAAGAAAGTGCTGGACAGTGGTGGCGCAGCCTTTAATCCTAGCACTTGGAGGCAGAGGCAGGAGGATCTCTGTGAATTTGAGGCCAGCCTGGTCTACAGAGAGTTCTGGACAGCCAGGGCTACATCATGAGACAATGTCTTATATTGAGAGACAGACAGACAGACAGACAGACAGACAGAGACAGAGAGACAAAGAGAGAGTGACAGAGAGAGAGAAAGAGAGAGAGAGAGAGAGAGAGAGAGAGAGAGAGAGAGAGGAAGAAGGGAGGAAGAAAAGAAGGAAAGAAGGAAGAAAGGAAGGAGGAGGACAGGTTCCTGCTCTTCTCCCTCCCCAGGCTTTAATGAAATGCTGGTAAAAAACGCTCCTAAAAGTGGCCAGATTAGTAGATACTTCCCAAACCGCTGCTGGGCAAGAGGATGTGGTCAGCAGAGAACTTTAGCACCGTGGATTGAAGCTCAATTAGCCACACTGTTCTAGCAAAATGATCTTCTGGGCTCTCAAAAATCCTGGCTGTCTCTTCGTTTCACTTGGTGAGGAGAAACTGAGGCATGGAGGATCAAGGAAGGTGAGACAGATCCAGGCAGTATGTGGCTGTGGGTCCTAGCCTTTAGGTCTCCACATCCCAGCCTGGACATGCCCTCACCTCCTTTAGTTTTGAAAATAATTGGACTCTGCATAGCACACAGGCCTGGAATCTCAGCGTTCTTGGAGGAGGGGATTCAGGAAGAGGAATCTTTTGAGAGTTGGACACTGATTTACATAGTAAGGCCCTGTCTCAAAGTGGGGTGGGATTAGGGTCCTCTGTCTGGCACCACTCTCTACTCACGACTCCTTGTAATAGACGATGAAACTGAGCAGGTCCCGGGCCTCCAGGGGTTCATAGCGCTCCCAGCGCAGCAAGATGCGGTCCGCCTCAGTCAGGTTGAACACGAAGCGCAGAGTGCGAGTCTGGCCTGGGTAGGGCGAAAGGAAAGCATTCTCTCCACACACCTGTCACAGGCTCGTGCTGACTTACACTGACCCCACGGCTTCTCATCCCCTTGGGTGACTCCCCCCTCCCCGTCTTAGTGCATGCGTGTTGCTCTGCTTGTACTCCTGGGGTTGGGCAGGTCTTTACAGGCAGCGCGATCTCCGTTGGTGCGGGGGTTGATCTCAGCTTTGCTCTGCCGTCCTCTGGTCCCTGTCACCTCCTCCAGCTGGTATATGTGCTCCATGCAGAGGCGTGGGTTGAAGGCGAAGTACATTTTACCCACAGGAATGGTGAGCCCCACAGTCACCCAGGACCCCAACTGTTGCAGGTTCTGGTTGTCCAACACGTAGAGTGTGTAGTTCCTGGAGAAAGCCGGGTGCCTTGCTCTGCAAGGTGGCAGGGGTTGGGGCAGGAGAGGGGCTGGCTCATGGGTTCCCCTGCAGAAGCTGCACTGGGCACAGGTGTAATCTGCTGTCCATTCACATCCACAAGGGGTTCAGGGGACTCTCTCTGTGCCACTGACTAGGAATATGACATCCTGAAATTCACCGCCCCCTCTGCCGACCTCACTTTATGTCCGTCTCCTCCTTCATATCACCTTAACAGCATTGGCTGTGGAAACACAGGAGCCCGCCGGCCAGCTTGGCTATAGGTACCCCTAGTGGGACATGATCATATGTGAGGAGACAGAAGAAGCCACAGGGAACCATTTGACTGGTGACAATTTAAACTTCTTCCTTGGTTTTTTTTGGGGGGGGCGGTTAAAGACAGGGTTTCTCTGAAACTTTGGAGCCTGTCCTGGAACTAGCTCTTGTAAACCATGCTGGCCTCAAACTCCCAGAGATCAACCTGCCTCTGCCTCGCGAGTGCTGGGATTAAAGGTGTGCGCCACCACCGCCCAGATACACTTCCTTTTATTTTGAAAACTACTGACGACTTTGTGATCAGACCTTGGTTCCTAGGTGGTAAGAATGATTTTATGCTCAGTCAGGTTCACTCAGCAACCAAACTGACCAGGTGTTTCCATCATGGCTCGTTGCATTGGAAGAGCATAGAACCAGTGTTGTGTATTCTGTGTTCCGGTCCCTATTTAAAGCACTTCACACACAACGGTGTAAGTAGGGATCACAAGCTTCATTTCACAGAGGGGAAACCCGAGGACCAGAGAAGGCAAGCAACCTCCCCACACTCACACAGCTAGTAACCAGCAAACTAACTTTCAGAACCCATTCTCTTCATTAGTGTTCCAAGAAGGCTGATTTCTGACCCCTTACCCATCCACCATGGAATCTCCCCGGATTAGTTTGAGGTTCTTGAAAAAGCCCAAGGACACAAGTGCGAACGAGTGCTTGATTTTGAGGAAGCCGGTGATGGTCTCCACCAGCCCCAGGTTGTGTTGAAGCTCGGGTTCCAGGTTGTCTGAGGATGAGGAAGATAGGACTGGAGTAGGGGCGGGGAAGGGTAGGGAACTGGAGGGACAGAGGCAGAGGACCCTGGATGAGGGAAGCCATGCATGGACTGCAGTTAGGAGGGAGGGTGTGGTCAGGAAGAGTACTGACAGCCTTGGCGAAGGTTGAGGATGAGGTTTCCCTCCACGTGGGTGCAGCCCACCAGGTCCTGAGTGGCCTGGACAGAGTCGATGGTCTTTGTGCCAACTTTGCACTCCTTGGGGCACAGTCCTTCGCACTTGTGGCAGAAAATGCTGGCAGGACAAGCAGATAGCCTTAGTCTCAGGCGATGAAACTGCTCAGGCCTCCCAACAGCCCCAAGGGTCTGCCCCTCACCTGCTGCTATTGCGGGTGAAGCCCGGAGGGCACTGAGCCAGGCAGCTGCCCTGGTAGATGCCAAAGGTGGTGGTGCGGCCAGGCACCTCACGCAGATGAGCACAGACCTCAGAGGTGACACAGCGCCAGGACTCATACTGGTAGGTGCCCGGAGGGCAGGTCCGGAGGCAGGCTCCTCGGAAGTAGAGGTGGCGGCAAGCTACACAGGCTCGAGAGTCTTCAGGTTGGCTGCAGCCTCCCAGACATTCATGGTGACAGCACTCACCGCGTGCTGTGCAGGCTAGCCCACCGGGGCAGGGACACACTGTGGGCAGAGGGCCATTAAACTTTACCTGCCCCTTGGCAACCCCTCAAAATGTCCTTTTCTAACCCTGGCCCACCCCATCCTGGGGTGACCCTCTCAGCACCAGGTGACACTACTGACTTTGTTTCCTTGTGTCATGGATGCTTGAAGGCCTCTCTCTGTCCTCCACCTTGAGAGTATCAGAATTCAGGCTAGGCTGTGTTGCAATCCCAGCACTTGGGACGCAAAAGCTGTTGCATCTCTGTGAGTTTGAGGCTAGCCTGGTCTAGTGAGTTCCAGTCTAGCTTAAGCTGGACAGAGAGACCCTCTCTCAGGGAAAAAAAAAAGAAAAAAGAAAAAGAAGAAAAAGCCTCAGAACTCAGGATGGAGCAGCGACCTTGTCCATCAGGATTGCTGTTCTGCAGCTTGCTGTCCTGTCTAGGCTGTCCCGTGTTGACTTGATATAGTGCCAAGGAGAATCAGCTGGCTACGCCTGATCAGCTAGGCCAGGGCAAGATGGGTCCAGCCAGGGCCTGTTGACATGGCACACAAATTGAGAGGACATGTAGCAGCTGTGTTTACAGCCAACAGGGAGGCAGCTCACCGCTGATACAGCAGGCTCTTGTTATTCTCCTGCCTGGAGCTGAGGCTAGAGGTGAGGGGCACACTTTGAGCTGTATTAGAACGACTCCTGGGCTAGGGGACTCCAGATCTGCTCCTGGCCTCTGGAAGATCTTACCGCGCTGTCCATTGTGTTCCTTCTGCCTCCACTAATGTACTTCCTAGGCCATGGGCTTCCCCTTGCCTGTCCAAGTCTTTCCATCCCTTCCCTCTCCTTTCTGTTCTCAACATGGTATCTCTGTCTCACTGCTGCCAGTGCACCCGCTGATGGCATGGGACTGAGACCACATCATCCCCTATCGTCACCAGAGGAGGCAGAGGTGGGGATGCCAGGTGAGTCTGGCTAGAGAGCAGAGGTCTTGGGCTGAATTCTGTCCACTTGTGTCTCCCCTCTTCCCAAAGCCCCTCCTTACCTACTCTGTGCCTGCCTGATGCCATGTCAATTATTTAATTTCTGTGAACTTCACTTTCCTTTCCTGTAAAATGGGATAATAAAGGTACCTGTCCCATAGGAAGGGTAATGGTTTGAAAACAATGGCTGCAAGCCAGACATATATCTGTAATCCCAGCACTTAAGAAATAGAAGAATTAGGGTTCAAGGCCAACCTCAGCCACATGTCAAGTTTCAGGCCAGCCTGGGCTACATTATATGTTGGCTCACAAACCCAACAATAGCAAAAGGTGGAAGAGCCCCATCTCCCTGTGCTACAGCCATGTTCTGTGCAAGTGCCCACCTCTCTGGCAGTGACTGGAGGTCCAGCACCTGTAGTCAGTGTGCTCACTGAAGGTGGTTCTCGCACAGGGCTCACCAGCAGCACCCAGCACACCAGGGCACACGTCAGCACACTCCTCGCCCAGTTTATTCCCTACAATGTGGTTGGTACCCGGCGCAGGCTGCAACAGGCCCCAGTCAATGGTGGAGAGGTGGCAGAGTTCCTGGTTCTTCTCCACACGCACAGCCCCACGCAGCACAGCCCCAAGCGACAGCAGTCCAATGTCCCGCAGGTGGGGCATCTCAAAGATAATGAGGGCATAGCCCAGGAAGAGGCGTGCACCTCGGATCACAGCAAGGTTGGGGAAGAGGTCTCGAAGGCTCTCCAGGCCATAGACTCGGAACAACAGCAGGTAGTCTGTGACCTGGGTAAGGCTCGGGAAGCTGAGGCCTCGGAAGTCTTCTCCAGTGGCAGCAAACATGAGAAGGATCTGCAGGTGACCCTCCACCACGCTGCAGTTCTCCAGCCGACGAAGCTCTGTCACCTCAGAGCGGATATCCAGGCTGGGGCACACTGTGGACACGTGGGCCGGCAGATGAGAACAGCGCAGACCAAGAACCCTGTCCTGGCAGCTCTGGAGGGGGACTACACTGGCAAGTAGGAGGACAGGGCATGGGGTACCAGTCGGAGTCCTGCCTTACTGTCTGTGGCTCCCCTAGCTCCTAAAATCAGCTTCTCCCACTGTCTTGCTTAAACCAGTCTCCCCTGCTCTTTTCTGGGGGTCAGTGCTGGTTAGGCAAACACCATACCATTGAGCTACATCCTCAGCCCATGGTGTTTAGAGAGATCACTGCGTAGCTCTGGTAGCCTGGAACTCTGTCCTTCCGCCTCTGTCTCCTGAGTCTATGAACCACATCTGGTTTCCCCGTGACTCTCAGCTAACTTACGTGTAATTTCTTCATTTGTTTTGCTTATTGCAAGCCTCATGAGGGCAGGAATTTGTTTAATTCATTACTTTATACTTTCACGTGTAGTGCCTGATGCAAGATTGGTGCTCTGTGAATGGTTGGTGAGAAAATGAGCGCACAGTGTGCCTGGGAGGAAGTGCGTACTGAGTGTATACTGAGTGTGTACTGAGTGTGTACCGAGTGTGTACCGAGTGAGTACCGAGTGTGTACTGAGTGAGTACTGAGTGTGTACTGAGT
>NC_022022.1:1003242-1047654 GCF_000317375.1 Microtus ochrogaster
GTACTGAGTGAGTACTGAGTGAGTACTGAGTGTGTACTGAGTGAGTACTGAGTGTGTACCGAGTGTGTACTGAGTGAGTACCGAGTGTGTACTGAGTGAGTACTGAGTGTGTACTGAGCATGAGCTTCTCTCCCTGTCCTCAGGGAGCAGGCTCCCCAGTAAGAAATCGTTTTTTGCTCTGAAGGGACTTTCCATGGTTCCTCCTTACCAAGGTCCTCATTTTACTTCCTCAGCCCAACATTCTGGGTGTAGACAAGCTGGTGCCCATTCACTTCTCCAGGCTCAAACCCAGAAAGGCTCCGTAGGTCTTTCACCTGCATTGCTGGGGGCTGGTGTCCTTTCCTTAACTCTCTGGCCGGAGCTCAGCAGCGAGCTGTTCTAAGTCCAGTTTGCATCTCCCATGGTACACAGTTCAGGACTGGAACCTCTGGCACTCAGAAACTCTGGGCCAGCAACATCTGGATCCCAAGTCTACCCTTTCCTTTGGAACCTAGTCCATTCACCTCTGTTTCTTAACAGGAGCTGGATGCTTAGCCTCAGTTTAACATCCAGGTCTGTTTCCTCTCTCCTCACCTGGCCCTCCAGAAATGACCCACTTTGGCACCACGCCACACATTCTCCCATACAGGCCAGCCCTGTCCCTGGCTCAGGGCTTGTCAAGGACAAACAGGATGGAAAGCCTGGCTCCCTGTACTTTCTCTCTGTGGTTGATGCTCGACTGTCCAGCTGTTGGATGTGTGTGCATGTACACACTCACTTGCACACACTAGGCAAGGCAGGTACACACACACACACACACACACACACACACACACACACACACACACACCAAAAAAAAAAAAAGAGGAAAAACACTTCTGTTCTCTCCAGGAAAGCCAATTAGGTTCTTTGAGGCAGGTGGGGGGGTTTCCCTCAGGCGCTCTGCTTCCCATCATGCCTTAGCCTCTCTAGAGCTCCCCTAATGTGAGACATTGGAAAAACAAATCCAAGACCTCTTCAGATTAACCCCTGCCTTTCCTCAGGACACGCTCTAGGTAGAGCTTCACTGGGAAACAGCAGCTGTGCTCCTTGACCAAACACTAAGTCCCAGGACTTGCATGCTTTATTTTGACAACTGTGCTCTTGCCTGGCATCTGCTGTGCAGTATGCTGGCACAGAAGGGGCAGGGGTAGGTGCTCAGGCACAGAAGGGGGCAGGGGTAGGGTGCTCAGGCTGGCACAGAAGGGGCAGAGGTAGTATGCTCAGGCTGACACAGAAGGGGCAGGGGCAGGGGTAGGGGTAGGGTGCTCAGGCTGGCACAGAAGGGGCAGAGGTAGTATGCTCAGGCTGACACAGAAGGGGCAGGGGCAGGGTTAGGGTGCTCAGGCTGGCACAGAAGGGGCAGGGGTAGGGTGCTCAGGCTGGCACAGAAGGGGCAGAGGCAGGGTGCTCAGGCAGGTTACCATGCATTGTGAATCTTCTGTGACTGGCCCCTTTCAGAGGGCACCTTACCCCCGGTCCATTTGTATTATCTGTATCTTTCCTTGACCTTGGAAGCCCCACTCAGAAGAGCATCCTAAGACCCTTCACACTCCCAGAGTGCTGAGTTCCCAAGCTCTCTGTGTGGAGGACAAAGGCAGTCTCTGGCAACCCTCTGAAGGCAATTTGGTCTGCATGGTGCACTCACACTTTCTGGATGCCTTTGGTGGGAATTGTGTGAGGCCAGAGGGTAGACAGATCTCTCAGGCAGCCTTTCTGCCCACAGTGGGTGGGGAACTCAGACTAAAGCTGGAGCTCAGAGCTTGCCCTGGGGCTGCCTTTCCAGCCACTGAGCCTCCTATCAGAAGAAAGGGTCAATTGCTTTAATGGTGCCTGGTGTCAGCTGCTGGTCCTAGGCTGCCCCTTATCATTTAGTGGCCCCAGAGAAGACTTCTGATTCCCACAGTCTCACTTTGGTTCAAACTCAGACTTTCCTGGGATAGCGGTTTCACAAATAGCAATGGGTTCATTCCATTTCTAACTCCTTAACTCTTAGGAAGCTGAGAGGGGAAAAAAAAACTTATATGAAGTTTTTTTTCCCTAGTGAAAAGTCCTTTTGAGGGCTAGCTCTAGTCCTTAAGTTCCCATAAAGATTAAATAGAAGCCAGAGGCGGTGGCACATGCCTTTAATCCCAACAGGGGCAGGTGGCTCTCTGAAGGCTAGCCTGGTCTACAGTGTGAGTTTTAAGACAGCCAGGGCTAAACAGAGAAACTCTGTCTCGAAAAACCAAACAAAGACAACATAGAAGCTTTCTGGGAGCGAGATGGGGTTGGAAAGACATTGCTGGGGACTCACCCTCTAGTGTGTCCAGGCCAGATCCCAAGGACAGCAGGCTCACAAGCAAGTGTACTCCCCAGGGCCACAGAGCAGGCACTGCCACCATCTCAGCCCTGAGTGTCCTCCAGGTGTCCTACTGGGAAAAAGGGTCTAATGGGATGCAGACCCAGGTTCCGGGGTGGGGAGTGAGGTATAGGGGCAAAGGGATTGGAAATCTGAAGTAGAGACAGCCAAGATAGAAAAGAATTTCGGACCAGAGGAAACAAATGCTGTGCCAGGCAGCTGTACACAGCTTGAGATGATCCAGAGACAGAGGCAGAACAGAGGGGGTGCAGTCAGAAGCAGAAGACCCTCAGAGAGGCTTCCAGAGAAAGAAATTGACCCAGAATTCAGAACACGAAGGTTCAGGGGCCGGACAGTCGCGCGAGGGGAAGCGGAGAGAAAGCCCCCGGGAGCGTCTTGGGGCTGCGGCAGAGTCAAGAGGAGCGCAAGACTCCACCCTGAGACTCCGGCTTCTGTTCGGCTTCTGTTCCGGCTTCTGTTCGCTGCAACTCCCGGGGCCGAACGCAGGGACCTCGCCCAGCTCCCGCCCTTTCCAGAAACGGATTGGTTTGTGCGGATTTCTCTGTTCTTTCTGCCCCTCCCACAAAGTCAAGTAAAAATATTTAGCCTGTCAACTGAGGGAGGTAGGGGGGGCGCAGATGTGTTGGGGAAAATAAGGCCAAAATGCCGAAGGGGTTGGGGGCCAAGAAATCTTGGCAGCGTCTCTCTGCCACCTCTGGCACCGCCCCTGCTAGCTGCAGACGTGGAGGCAGCGACTGGGCGCCGTGTTCTGAAGAGCGCAGGTTCTGGAGTTCAACAGGTGTTTTGACACTCTAGAGGGTGACTTCCTGCATCCCCGACAGGTCGGACTCTGCTTGTGAAACCTGGAGATCTTAGACCTTCTCCTCTAGAAGCCCCTCCCAGCCTCTCGAGGCCACTTTGACTATAACTCCTGGTGCGAGGTGTGTCCTTGCCAAGTCCCTTGGTTCTGGCTCAGATCCCGAGAAGAGCTATCTCTCTGTAAGATTACGCCTTCGTTTGGTTACTTTTAAGAATTGGGGAGGGTTGTTGGGTCTTTGTATGTGCATTCTCATGTGGAGGTACTTGGGGGACTATTCACCCTTGGACCTGGCACGGAAAGCTATCTGCCACTAGGACTATCTATCCTTCCCTGGATTACTGGGTTCTTCTCACTTCTGGTCACTCCCAGTACCTACCTGCCCCCTCTCTTAAACGTGAGACTTATAGACTTGCAGCCAGGAAGGCCAATGCGCGATACCTGCCCTTTGATGACCTGAATGTTGGGATCCTGGGAATTCCTAGGTTCACAAATACCAAGGGTTTACGGTTCCCAGCTCTACCCGCGGGCAACTCCCATGTCCGAAGAGCTAAGAGATCTATTAATTTCTCCACTCAGAAATCGATGCACTTGTCAGGACGGCGATCGATGCCAGTCCTGCTCTGTTTGGCCCTACCCAACTCTGGTACCCAGCCCTAGCTGGCTGACTGGGTTTGGGGACTGACCTTAAAACCCAAAACACAACCTAGTAAAGTTGCGAACCGCGCTCCCCGGCGCTCTCGAAGACCCAGGCCCTGAGCAAACTCTGCGGGCGCAAGGGCTTCTAGCGCCACCCTGTGGCCTCTTGCAGACCGAGTGGTCTCCACTTTCCACTCTCCATCCAGCTGTGTTCTGAGAACTCTTCTCTGCCCCTTCTGTTTTCCTCCCCAGGTTCTGCATCCAGTCATTCTGGGGCTCTCTCCCTTTCCTTACTAGCGTCTAGAGATCGTTCATCAAATTTATTCCAAGTGACATGCACATTCTCGTAGGCAAGAAGAGCACCTTGAGGCTGGCTGGGATGACCTGGATTTCAACCTTTTCCTTGCTCTTCCCGCAAATCTGAAAATGCAGCTGTTTTACTGGGAGAAATACGTATCAGCTTCCTAGCTCCCCCACCCTCCCACCCCTCACCCTTCCCCTCTGCCCCAGTCTCAGAAGACAATTGTGAGGCATTCTGTGGCAATCTTTCCCCGCCCCAAGTCTCTTGCAGACGTGAGGGACATTAGTGAGGCTAGCTGGCATTAGGGCCCCGAAAGGGGAGGGGGCACTGGGGGCATCGATCTGCGGGGCGGGGCGGGGCGGGGCGGGGCGTGGTTGCGGGTGCCGCCCTCTCCTGGTGGCTGGTCTTTAACACCGCCCCGCGCACGTGTCGCGCGAGGCCGGGCGGCGGCAACTAGGAGCTCACGGACGGCTGCGTTGCCCGAGCTTGGCGGGCGCCGCCGCGATGCTGCGAGGCCAGCGGCGCGGGCAGCTGGGCTGGCATCACCGGGCCGCGGGGCTAGGAAGACTGCTGGCTTCGCTGATGCTGGCCTCTGCCTGCGCCGCATCTTGTCGTGAAGCCTGCTGCCCCGTGGGCTCCTCGGGGCTGCGCTGCGCCAGGGCAGGGACCCTGGATACCCTCCGTGGCCTTCAGGGCGCCGGGAACCTGACGGAGCTGTGAGTGTGTGGCGGGGAAGGAAAGCGGGATCAAGAGGGCACAGCCCTTCCCCGAGGGCTCGCACTCACCTCTGGCATGAGGGGCCAGACTTGGCTGCAGTAGGAGGCTGGCACGTGTAGCCTTTGGCTGTGCGGCAGCGGCTTTTGCTGCTGCTGCCACCACCCTGGCAAAGCGGCGCAGTCACTGTCTGGATGTCGCCCAGGATTAAGGGTAGCTGGGTTGCTGGCTTGGGGCAGAGCAAGAGGGAAACTGGGTAGACCAGGGCTTGGTCCAGCGATCTAGGAGCTTCTTTGTGGGGTTCATTCAAGAGCCCAAGTTGTGTCCTTTGGAGGATTGGTTAGCTGTGGAGAATTTGGCATTGTGCACCTTTGCCATCTTCTCTTTCTTAGGAGGAAGCCAGTCCCCAACCTTTCCCTTGTCGTGACCAGGGAATCTAGGTATTCTCTGGATTCGTGATTGAGCCGGAGTTGATGGGAGATGATGAGGAACCAGTTTGGTGTCTAAACTTTTCTTCCTTTCCACTGACCCCAAGACTTCTTAATTTGGATGTGGGAAATGAAAGTCCTTTGCTTCTCCTCCCTCTTCCCTTTCACCGGCGTCTCCTACCTGTATCAGGGAGTCGGGGAGGTTGGTTGCCGAGAGAGTCTCCCTCTTCCAGGTGCAGAGTTTCGCCTCTGCAGTACTTTGACGTTCTGCAATAATTGGTTACAAAATACTTGAGCACTTTTTAGCAGCTGGTGAGACCGATGAGAGTATTGACCTGAAGGGACTCAGCATCACATGGTGATGGCTGGAAAATACTTGAGTATTCTGCCTGCTGGTGGAGCCAACAGTCTGCAGTGATTGGCACCCAGTTACTTGGGCATCTTGTGGTAATTAACTGAGGTACTCAGTCTCGTTCTAATGGCTCTAGGGAGACCAAGAAAAGAGGAGATGGCCTTGTCTTGGTCTGGCCTAGGCTCCTGCATGAGGTCTAGATTGTTGCTCCCAGGCCTGTCCATTCAGACTAGAGTCCAGGCTCCTGACTGCTCCCCTCAGGGTTCTCATTCCCTAGAGCCTTGCCAGGCTCCAAGAGAGTCCAGCCCAGGGATGAGGGCAGCAGGCAGGCCAGGGCTGTAGAAGAGGAGATTGGCAGGATGGTGAGCTGAGAGGTCCCCCTGGGTGGGGCCCAGTCCTCCCGCCTCCTCCTGCACAGTTCTCTCCCCTCCTCCCTCACCCGCATCGCTAACGAGGAGCTAATGGACTCGAATAGACAGATTGATTATGAATCCAAACAAACGAGGCGGCATGGAGCACACTGCCTGACAGCTCGTACTTACCCAGCCCTTCACATCCGACCAGCTCCCCGGCTTTCTGTAGCTCGAAACCTTTAGGACAGAACAGGGAAGGTTTCCTTAGGTTTCCAGGGCGAGGATGGACATGCACCGTCCTATTGGGGTCAAGGCTGCGATCAGGGAAGCACGGGGCACCTTGGACCGAGCTTGTTCCCTTGCTGCCCTTTTACAAAGGAAAAGCCCAGAAAAGAAGAGTGCTGAGAACTGTTAGTGAGTCAGGGGCCCATGCCACACACGAGGGTGGGGAGAGGGGAGGAGAACGTGGACATGCCACTGCAGAGGACATGGGAGTGAGTTCCCAGGAACTCCCAGATGCCAGATCTACAGATAGGACTGCAACCACAGCCACCCACCCCCATGCTGCCTGCTCCTCTTTCTCCTTTTGCCTCCCAGGTTCTCTGTCCTTCTCTCTGTCTCTGTGACTCCCTGTCCTTATTGGTCTGTCAGTCTCTCTGCCCTCCGTCTGGCACCCTATTCAGCCCTCCTATGCCTCACACTGTATCTCCATCCTACGCCTCACACTCAGACTCCATCAGCTCCATGCTCCCTTCCCCTCTCCTGTGTCTTTCATGGATTAAGGAGGGGCTAGGGGGTCCCCAACAGCTCGATGCTTTTTGCTTGCTTTGGAAAAAGTGCTGGAGAAGGGAGAGTAGGGGTTGCTGTGGGGAAGAACCAAAGGTTTTGAGGGGACAGAGCAGGTGGTGTGTGTGTGTATAAGACTGTGTCAATGAACCCAGATAGCAGCCTCTGAGCCATGTTTAAGAGGACACATCAGCACGGCAATTGGGGCATCCTTAGCACGGGGTGGAGCAGCAGCACTGAGAGCCTTGCCCTTGTGGAAGTGAGCCCCAGCATGACCCCCTGTGGTGGTGAGGCCTGCTGTAGAAGTGGATCCCCAAGTTGAGAATGGCAGTGTGCGCTGCCTAACATGTGTTCACATCTCTTTCTCTGTGTGTGCATGGGAGAAGTGTATGTGAGCTTTGCTCACGTGTGTCTGTGTATTCCGTATACATGCTGTGTGTTTCAGGAGGCATGTGGGGGTCTGCATGTTTGTAAAGGTGAGGGTACCTGCATGCCTGCATGCCCTGGTGTGATCTGTGAGTCGTGTCGGCATGTGGAGCATGTGCATGAATGGGTACGTGAAATGGGTCTGTGTGAGGGAGGTGGGTGGATGGGGGGTATGGGGTACCTCCACTGAGGTTCTAACCCTGCTGACCACCCTTCTCCCTACAGCTATGTGGAGAACCAGCAGCATCTGAAACGCCTGGAGTTCGGGGACTTGCAGGGCCTGGGGGAGTTGAGGAGCCTGTGAGGACTAAGGCGGGACTGGGTGCAGGGTGGTGGGTTCCCACATATATTGGGGTCTCAGAAGACCTGAGAATCTGGGAGAGGGGTGGAGGCTCAGGTGTTTGAGGGGTCCATGTAGCTGTGGAAACTAAGGGATGGAGAGGGGTGTGCGACTCCACGGGGTTTTCCGTCCTGGGTGGGCGGAGGGCAGAACTTAAATTCCTCTCATCCCTTCCCTAGAACCATCGTGAAGAGTGGCCTCCACTTTGTGGCCCCAGATGCCTTCCAGTTAACTCCTCGGCTCAGTCACCTGTGAGTGGCTAGGCTGGGTCGGTGGGGGCGGGGCTGAGGAGGACCTGCAGGTGAGGGGTGCGGAGAGGCTTTCTGCTCCAAAGGGCATTTCAGATTCTCATGCAATCAGACTAGAATCCTGGCTGCCTCACTTCCGTGTTCTGTGCCTCAGAGATGCTTCTCAGAAGCGCTCACCCAGGTCTGCCTGGAGTTCACAGGGACTGAGGGACGAGGAGTAAGACCCCTGGATTCTGGTCAGAATTTCAGCTCCTCTCCTGCAGGGTGTACTGACCTGGCCCCAGTGGTGGTGTGTTCTGTCTGCTACTCCTCACCCTCCTCCCTCCTGAGAGCTACAGCTACTCGTCCTGTAGAGGACCAAGAGGGACATGGAGTGGGTAGAAGACTCAGAGTTCTTAAGAGTCCCTCCCTGGGTTGGAGGCCTGTCATTCACAGAGTTGGGCTGGGTCCAGGGATTTAACCACAAGAGAGATGCTGTGTCCCCACTGTATGTCCTGGCTTTAAAATGTACACTTAGCATTGGAAATATGGCTCAGTTAGTGGGTAGAGCATTTGCCCACTCTTCACAAAGCCCTGGGTTTGATCTCCACCACCACAAACATTCCTATAACACGCAGAAACAGGAGGGTCAGAAGTTCCAGGTCATACATGAGTGCACAACAGCAAGTTCCAGGCCAGCTTTTTTCTCAATAAAACTAAGGAACAACAGCAAAACTTTAAAGAGAATTTTAAAACGTGTACTTGGTGAGAGTTCACGATTCCCATGCCAGTGAGTGCGTGCAACCAACCTGGGGACAGAGATGGTATGATCCCATTTTATAGATGAAGATTCTGGGAATTAGGTTGTTTCTTGACTGAGGTCACCTGGCTATCCATGGCAGGACAGGTATGACAGCACCCACCTCCAATCTGTCTCCAAGGTGGTTGTGTGAGGGTTCCCATCCAAGCCAGTCTGCAGCAAGTCAAGGATGGATAGGCAAGAGACTGGTTAGGGCATGTCTCTAGACACAAAGCTCTGAGCCTGCCAAAGCAGAGCCCCAGCTGGGTGCTCTATCCTCTACCCAGGAAGCTCTGGCCCCGGGTCTCTTCCTGCTTAAAGTGCCTTTGGAGGAACAGGAAGGGGGGGCTGAGGAAGTACTTTGACGTCCCTGTCTTGAGGTTAGGCAGGGGAGGGGGTTGTGAGGACCTAGGCCCTCCTCTCCTCCTTGGTGGGGAGCACAGATGGAGCCCCTTACCCCAGCTGTGGCCTCAGCACTTCGCCAGCTGGGGCTGAGGTGTGGGGGGGAGGGCAACCGGCTGTTCCCTTGGATTCCCCTCCCTGGGGTCAGTCAGGGAGGGGGTTAAGTGGGATTAACCCTTCTTGTCCCAAGGAGATTATACTCAGAGCTTTACCTGCCCAGGCATTCTTACATTCCCACATACCCACAGGCACAGCCCTTCCCTGGGCATGTTCTAATCACCTGACCTGGAGGTGAGGTGGGGGGGGGAGGCAGCCTCCTTCACGCTTCTGCCTCAGACTGGGTCAGAGTGAGGTCACTGGCTCAGGGCATCTGTCCTCCCACAGGAATTTGTCCTCCAATGCTTTGGAGTCCCTTTCCTGGAAAACCGTGCAAGGCCTCTCCCTGCAGGACCTGTGAGTGTGTGGGCAGGGGTAGGCCAGGGGTCAGTGTGTGATATGTGAGTGTGTGTTTGTGTCTCCAGGACTTTATGTTACGGTGTCTGTGTGGAACAGGGGACGGGGTGGGACGTGGGGTATCTTTGGAGACTGTTGTGTCTGTGAGCTTACCCTAGGGATTATGTACATGTCTAGGGACTAGGTTGGGCCGGACTGGGCTGTCCTAGGCTGGGCTGGGAGTAGCTGTGTGTGTTCAGAGGCCAGGCTCAGAGCTGTGTTGAACACACTACAGCCACCATGATGCCCTATTCTCAGTACACACAACAGTGCACAAGGCTGATGGGTACCTAAAGCCATAGACCATGCAAGACACCCTTCTTATCTCCGTGCTCGGCTTCTCGCTCTAGAGCTAGGATAAAGGGACTCCATGCAGCCCCCAGTGCCATCTACAACAGTCTGCCCTATTACTGTGTTGGCTATGGGCCTGGCCCCCTTCTGCTTGGACCCCTTGTATCCAGCCATCTCCGGAGCACTGCCTCCTGGCTCCTCAGGCCTGTCGCATCCTCTTTTCCTGACTCCTGGCTCACCCTACCCAACAGGACCTTGTCAGGGAACCCGCTGCTCTGTTCCTGTGCTCTGTCCTGGCTCCAGCGCTGGGAGCAGGAGGTGCTGTGTGCTGTACATACGCAGGAACTCCAGGGGTCCGGGCCTGGGGGCCAGTTACTCCCACTCAGACACAACACCAGTTGTGGTAGGTGCTGCTGTAGGACAGGCAAGCCTGGGGTCTGCCCGGAGGGACTTGGGGTAGCATTGGACCCTGGAGGCTGGATGTACTGCTAAGATTTGGCATCACGAACAGGGTGGGACTCACAAGCCCACTCTTAGGTTCTAATGTTGCTCCATACTCTGGGTGGCAGGTGTACCAACAGTGAAGATCCAGATGCCCAACGACTCTGTGGAAGTAGGGGATGACGTATTTCTGCGGTGCCAGGTGGAGGGGCAGGCCCTGCAGCAGGCTGGCTGGATCCTCACAGAGCTGGAAGGGACAGTCACAGTGAAGGTGAGGAGAGGAGACAGAAGGACAGAAGCAGCTCAGCCCTCGTGCTAGCGGGGTGACAGTGGAGTCCTCAGGACAGGTCTACTGGACCCCAGGTCTTGGGCTCCATCTTTGAGCAAATCATCTTTGCAAGAGAGGGAACTGTAGCTCTCATGTGGGACCCAGGAGGGATCTGACGGGCCATTCTTCCCATAGATTCTTTTTCTAGCTTAGGAAACGGAGGCCTGGGGACAGACCCGGGGCTTCCTGGACACTCAGGAAGCAGTGCTCTCTTGGGTGTGTTATGACCGCATTAGCGAAGGGCAACTGACTCCAGCTCTCACTACTTATTGTTTAAAATCTGTGCATGCATGTGCATCGGCACACACGTGGAGTCAGGACTAACCTGGATGTCCGCCCTCATTGCCGTCTCATTTCTCTTCCTTTGCTGCTTGTCTGTGAGCTTCCAGCAACTTTCTCGTCTCTGCCTCCCATCTCACAGGAGTCCAGCTTGATGTGGGTTCTGGGGAATCCAAACTCTGATCCCTATACTGGTGCAGCAAATGCTTTACCCACTGAGCTGTCTCTTCAGTCCTCACTAAATACTTCCTGGAATAACCTACGCACGCGCGCGCGCACACACACACGCATGCACACATGCACGCGCATGCTCACACACGCACACACACACATGCACACACGCACGCACGCACGCACACACACACACACACAGAGTCCCTATTTCTACCTGCTTTTTGGTTTTCTTCTTTTTTTATTTTTGGTTTTTTGAGACAGGGTTTCTCTGTAGCTTTGGAGCCTGTCCTGGGGTTTTCTTATTTGTAAACTGAGGTAGCCATGGTGGCCCTTTTGACATCCTCCCTGCCCCTAGGCATTATTTGGCCTCCGTCTCTCTTACCTGAGCAATCTTCCCAGACCTTGCATCTGTTCTTAAGCTGGCCACAGGCCACTGACAGCAGCTACAGCTGACTTCGGAGGCCCCCTGCAGGGTTCTGAGAGGTAGCTCTGACTGTCTTGGAACTGGCTGCTCAACCCTCTCAACACACCCCAGGTCAGGTGTGACTTTCCTATGGAAGTTTTGGAAACAGGTGTTGGTAACACGTCACTTCCCTAAAGAGATGGCTGAGACAGGCTTCCTGAAGTTCTGAAGATGTCCCCCACACAGACTCTCCCCTGCTTGTCCCCTTCTCTGACTCATTCTCAGTGACCTGGCACTCTGAGTGGGAAGAGCTGTCCCCTACTTACCCCAGGGGTCTCCAGCAATTGGAGTTGATTCTCCTTTTACAGTGAGGGTCCCATAACTGAACATCCTCATCCCATAGGTCAACTTCCTAATTTCTGGATGGGCACAGGAGCCAGTAAAATTGTGACCAAGACCTCTGAAGTCGATGGGCGGTGGTGGTGCACGCCTTTAATCCCAGCACTCGGGAGGCAGAGGCAGGCGGATCTTAGTCTGAGGCTAGGCTAGTCTACATTGTAAGTTCTAGACCAGCTAGGGCTACATGCTGAGACTCAGTTTCTGGGGGTGAGACTCAGTTCTGCCTACTCCAGCTTAGAAGCACTCGCTGAACTCAAGGCCATCTGATTCCCACGTGGTGCGGCCATGGTGTTTTAGGAAGATACTCGGGCCTGGATTTAATCTTTTGGTGGTGATTCCATATCAGTCACTCTTCTCTCCAGTGTCACCACTGGCATTGTCTTCCTTTGCCAAGGGAAAGCTGCTGTGGCTGAAGCTGCTTCTAGCTACAACCACTTTGCAATCCCCTTCCTTGGCCTGAGACTGAGTTTGATAGAACTTTGTGAGCCAGGAATGAGCTGGCAAGGTTCTCCTTGGCCCTCTGATGGGCTCCATGAGAAGGTGGCAGCTGGGCTTCCATGACTGCTGTTTGGCCCCTTGGTTGCACCCTCCATTGTAGAGTGCTAACTACCTATTTTGAGGCTGTTGTTTGTGCTTTCGAGTCCCCTGACCCTCCTGGGGACTCTGCAAACTGCAAAGGAGGCCATTTCTCTGTCCCAGATCTGCTCCCCTTCTCTTGCTTCCCCCAGCCCCCCCTCTTTCAATATGGGGTCATAGGGCTCCCAAATTTATCAACTGTACCCCCCTGCTTCCTTCCTATGACTGCCGAAACTCTTCTGATGACTCTTTGTTCCCTGTTCCAGAAATCTGAAAATCTGCCGTCCCTGGGGCTAACCCTGCTCAATGTCACCAGTGACCTCAACAAGAAGAATGTGACATGCTGGGCAGAGAATGATGTGGGCCGAGCTGAGGTCTCTGCCCAAGTCAGCGTCTCCTGTAAGCCCCTGTGACAGCCCCTGCACCCACCCCCACTCATCTCCTCTTCCCTGAAAAGAGAGGGGGTAGATGGGAGGGTGAGTGGGCATCTCTACAGCTGCTCCCTCCCAGCTGTTTCCAGATTCCCACGAAAACCTGATCCTGCTTGGGAAGTCCTGGAGGCTCCTCAGGGCCGGAGGGTTAGAGATGGATTTCTTTCTGGCCCACTGCCCAAGCTACCTGAGGCCCTCAGCACCAGCTGCAGGCTGGCCTCATGGCCTGCTCCTCTGTAAGGCTTTTGTCCTACCTCCTTATTCGTTTATGTCCCTTAGGGTTTTGTCTAGGTCTGGGATGGCCCAGGAGTGAACTTCCAGCTCAGACTGACATTGCACAGGTTGAGCATCATGGGTAGAATGAGCTCAGGGCTGGACTTCTAGTGAAGGAGGCTTACGTCAGTTCTGCATCTTGTTCTTAGACAAGCTTTGGTTTAATGAAGGGGGTGCAGCCACAGATAAGCAAGCTTAAAGAGGGGAATTCCTCTCTTGAATTCCTTTTAATGCTTGTTGCTTAATTTCTCTAGCTTTGCCAACAAATTATCTTTAATCTATGTTGCAGTATCACTTCTCTTTTATTGTGAAATACATGTTATGCACAGTAAGCATACACATTATTTAGTTACTGATTTATTTAGAGACAGGGTCTTGCGGTGAACCCAGGCACAATCTTCCTGCCTCAGTGAACTTCAGGGATGACAGAATTGCCACACTTAGCTGACATGCACACTGTAAGCAGGACTTACCCTTGCCAGGACTTTGTAAGACCCCTGCGGTCAGTCCCAGCTCAGCTCTCCATCCTAACTTTCATGTTCAGTACTTCCTTGAGAAAATGATTTTCCACAGGGGCTGGGAATTGAGCAGTTACAAGCATTTTCTATTGTTTAAAAGCACTTGGGTCAGGCAGTGGTGGCGCACGCCTTTAATCCCAGTACTTGGGAGGCAGAGGCGGGCAGATCTCTGTGAGTTCAAGGCCAGCCTGGTCTACAAAGTGAGTTCTAGAACAGTCAGTGCTACACAGAGAAACCCTGTCTTGAAAAACCAAAAAACGAAAAAAGAAAAGAACCCAAAAAAACCCCAAACCCCAAGCAACAAAAAGATCTTTTCTACATGTCTGTTTCCCTATTAGTAATTTTTTTACACATTATATAAATGAAAACTTACTCTATGTATTACATTTTATCTATTTTATTTTGTCCAATCTCATATTTATGAAATCTACCTGTGACAACAAAAGTAACTATAATTCCTTCATGTGCCACATTTCATGGTGTGAATGCTGGTAAAAATTCCCATAAATTTGTATGTGTTTATACACATATGTTACACATATATTTTTTCTATTATCAAGGGCTTTTGGTTTTTTAGGATTGTGACTGTCTCAAAGCCGTGTTTCTTGATTATTTTCCTTTTTTTTTTCTTTTCTTTTTCTTTAGTGCTGTAGCTGTCCTGGGGTGGACCCCAGGACCTGCTGCATCCCAGGCGACCACGCGCTCTCTTCCTGAGCCAACCCTAGCGCTGTTGTCTGTTTGCTTAGAGACACAGTCTGTCTAAGTTACCCTCCTGCCTCCCAGGCAGCTTGCCTGGCAGACCATGACCATCAGACCTGCCCGGGCTCCCGCTGTGCTCCTTAAGCCTCTAAACTTTGTCCCTTTGCTGTCACATTCAGTATCATCTGCTTTCTTCCAAGTAGGTCTCCTAGAGAGCTCCTTAGGACCTGCTGCCCTGTCTGCTGACCCTGACTTCTCCCTCCCTTGGCTTCCTTCCTGCCAGTTGCCCACTTCTTGTCATTGCCCTCTTTCCATAGTCCCAGCCAGTGTGCGCCTGGGCATGGCCGTGGAACAGCACCATTGGTGCATACCCTTCTCTGTGGATGGGCAGCCGGCACCCTCTCTGCGCTGGCTCTTCAACGGCTCCGTGCTCAATGAGACCAGCTTCATCTTCACTCAGTTCTTGGAGTCAACACTGACGAATGAGACCATGCGGCACGGCTGCCTTCGCCTCAACCAGCCCACCCATGTCAACAACGGGAACTACACACTACTGGCTGCCAACGCCTACGGCCAGGCTGCTGACTCCATCATGGCTGCCTTTATGGACAACCCTTTTGAGTTCAACCCCGAGGACCCCATCCCTGGTGTGAGAGCTGCCCTGAACCCTGCCCTGCTCCTGGGAGGCACCTGGGTGGAGATCCAGTCATCCAGGGAGGTCTGGCCTCTGTCTGCCATGGTCCTGGTTCCCAGAGCTAGACTCCTTTGTTCTGGACGAGAGCTGGTAGCCAGTTCTATGCTTCCCCCTTGCCCCTCCCAAGCCAGGCCTGCTGAGGCCCTGAGCTTGTCTGAGCCCACCTGTCAGGCCGAAGAGAGGCTGTGCGCTCCAGGCAGCTCCAGCAGCCTACCCCACCCCATAAAGAAGCATCCTGGAGGGCAGGGCCCACCGCTCCCCCTCTGATCGCTTTCTCTCCTCCTTCCTGCTGCAGTCTCCTTCTCGCCAGTGGGTGAGTGGCTTGGGCTGGAGGGCAGCTGTGTTGGCTCAGAGCTGCTGGAGGAGACATGACACTGTATGAAGGCCCACCTTCTATGCCCTGTGTCTCCACAGACACGAACAGCACATCAAGAGACCCAGTGGAGAAGAAAGATGAAACACCTTTTGGGGTGAGCGTGGAATGTGGGAGCCGATGGGGGACGTGGAATGGGGTGGTCGGGCATGGCTCCAGACTCCTCTGTAGGAAGGATCTATGCAAGAGTCCAGAAACCTTTAGGACTGACCCTACTTCCAGGTCTCCGTGGCTGTGGGTCTAGCTGTCTCTGCTGCCCTCTTCCTTTCTGCCCTGCTCCTTGTGCTCAACAAATGTGGACAGAGAAGCAAATTTGGGATCAACCGTGAGTTGGCAGTAGAGGGCTGTCCTAGGGCTGCCCATCTATGTTCCATGTTCAGCACAGGGCAGGGGTTATCTGTGGGGGGGGGCAGGGTCCTTTTAGAGGCAGCAGCTGTCCATTGGTGACTGTGTCAAACACTGAGTGTGTCTGGAGGGCTTGGCTCTGTGAGGAGCAGGAGGGCTCTTTGGTGTCAGGGGCCAGTCACCCCTGTGCTTTCCTTCCCTGCCTACTGTCTTGCTCTTTCCCTCCTTCAAGCAAGGATGGAGATGGTGCCTTGGCTGTGATTTTCCATGCTGGTGTGTCTCTTCCCCAGGCCCTGCTGTGCTGGCCTCAGAGGACGGGCTGGCCATGTCCCTACATTTCATGACATTGGGTGGCAGCTCTCTTTCCCCTAGTGAGGGCAAAGGCTCCGGACTCCAGGGCCACGTCATGGAGAACCCTCAGTACTTCAGTGATGCCTGTGAGGAACTGTGTTACAGTAGACGAGTGTGAGCATGGTGTGTGTGTGTCTGTCTGTGTCATCTATGTAAAGCCCCTGGGCCATCATTGTGCTGACCCAGGTCTGTCCCCACCCTACCTCACAGTCTAACACGGCTCCTGGCTCCAGCCCTGCTCAGAGCCATATCTCCCACATTGGACTCTCCCTGGCCAGATCCTTCCACCCACCCACACCCCATTTCCTGTGGCTGCACTGCCCTTACCACTGCCCTATCCTGCCCATGCCAGGGCTGCCTTCTGACTTTCCAAGCCCCTCCCAGGTGTCCATCACATCAAACGCCGGGACATTGTGCTCAAGTGGGAACTAGGGGAGGGAGCTTTCGGAAAGGTCTTCCTTGCTGAGTGCTACAACCTTCTGCATGAGCAGGACAAGATGCTGGTGGCTGTCAAGGTGAGACCGTGATCCTGTGCCTCTCAGAGCACCATCATGGCAGGGTGGGGGGTCCCCTCCAGCTCTGTTCCCATCCCTTCCCAGGCACTGAAGGAGGCTTCTGAAAGTGCTCGGCAGGATTTCCAGCGGGAGGCGGAGCTGCTCACCATGCTCCAGCACCAGCACATTGTGCGCTTCTTCGGGGTTTGCACTGAAGGTCGCCCGTTGCTCATGGTCTTTGAGTACATGCGTCACGGGGACCTCAACCGTTTTCTCCGGTACAAGAACCCAGTCCCTTCCCCGTCTGCCTGTTTGACGGGGAGATCCCAGGGAGGGTCAGAAAGGCCCAGTTCCCACTCCAGGGAAGTAGAGTGGGCAGGTGTGTGGATGTGGGCATGTCTGGGGGACAGTTGCTAGAGGTCAAAGCTCTGAGCTTCGGGACCATGGTTCTGTAAGGGTCTGTGCATTTATGTGCATAGAGAGGCCAGGCCTGCAGGGAGATGTGGCGTGGAGGATGCTGACCCCAAGCAGCCAGAAGGCCCTTCTGTGTCTGTGTGCTTGTGCAGTGCTGTAGTTTTCAGACTCTAGGTCTATAAGATGTCACACAAAACTCTGATGTTTGGTTTCTGATACTTGTAATCACTTTGAGAGATGTGTTGCCTTCACAAGTAGACTTGAGGTGACAAGACCTTCCCAAGGGCACACAGGAAGTGAAGGATCCCTCTCTAGTATAACTCCTACCCTCAGATAAGGATGTGATAGTCCTCCGCCCCCAAGGTAGCCATAGGATCAGGCAGAGTTAGCTAGTGGGAACACCAGGGTTCAGAATCAGCCACCATGTCTGTGAACCTTCATTTCTGGCCAAGAGCACACACCAGGGGAATGAAGACAGAGAAGGCTTCTGGAAGGAAGGGCATTAAAACTGAGACTCTGGTCAAGAGGCAGAGAAGTAAGTCAGGGAAAGGAGGCCGGGCCAGCGTAGCTGGGAGGGAGGAAGCTGTGGTTCTGGGTGGGAAGGCAATGAGCAGCTGATGCTCATGTGATTTCCCAGCAGCTCTAGGGAGTGAAGGCTCATGAGTGCAGTTGCTAGGACTCAGAGACCTTGAGGACTGTACCCTGGGACAGTGGACCCCTGAGGGGCACTGAGTGGCTCAGGTGCACGGAGGTGGACAGGCAGAAGAGCCAGCGTCAATGCAGGCCATGGAGAGCAGACAGGGTGCAGGCCTAGCTAGAGAGATGTTATCAAATGGGACCCGGGCTGTGTGAGGAGCAGCTGGTAATCCTCCTTGGAGCATCAGGAAGGAAGGGAGAATCTGAGGCAAGCCTGGGAGGCTTTGGGCAGGAGGCTGGGGCCTCTGTGTTTCCAGCTTCCTCCGATGACGCATGGGACCTCCCCCTCAGCTATGCTGCCTCCTGGCCCGGCCTCCTTTCCCTGACTTACTTCTCTGCCTCTTGATCGGAGTCTCAGTTTTAATGCCCCTCCTTCTAAGAAGCCTTCTCTGTCCCCCCCCCCCCTGGAGTGTGCTTATTTATTTACTCCAGTGCACTGGCCTCAGAGGTGTTCAACAAACACTTGGCTGATTGGAAAAGACATTGCTAGCAAAGCAACCAGTAAAAAGAAGGCTAGGAAGAGAAAGTGTTTGGGAAGTGATCAGGACAGCCTGGACTTGGGGGCTGTGCTGCACCCTGGAAACCTTGGCAAAGGAAAAGCATCTGAGGGATAGCTGAACAGTAAGGACAGAGTGGAGGGACAAGGCCAGGAGATCCAAAGAGGACTCTGGAGCTGGAGGAGGCAGAGTGGGCGAGGGAGCAGAGACAGCTCAGCTTAGCAAAGACTGTGCCTAAGTGCTATGACAACAATAGCGGGTACTGGAGCAGCTGGGGGCTGGGCTGAGATTCTCGAGGACTATGGAGTTAGTATCCTTGGTGGTAGGGTTGGTCATGGTTGCCCTTAACCCCAACTCTCCAGACAGCTGCCTCCTCCTCCTCTTCCTTCATCACATCCAGTTCTAGAGCATGTGCTGCTGAAGTAAGCACCATCACACCCAATTCCAGGCGTCCCCTCCACAGCTCCTCCCCGTCCCTCCCAGCGTTTCCTTCTGTCTTCCTCAGGTCCCATGGGCCCGATGCGAAGCTGCTGGCCGGTGGTGAGGATGTGGCTCCTGGTCCTCTGGGCCTTGGGCAGCTGCTGGCCGTGGCTAGCCAGGTAGCTGCCGGTATGGTGTACCTGGCCAGCCTGCACTTTGTGCACCGGGACCTGGCCACACGCAACTGTCTGGTGGGTCAGGGACTAGTGGTCAAGATTGGAGACTTTGGAATGAGCAGGGACATCTACAGCACAGACTATTACCGTGTAAGGGTCCCTAAATGCTCCTCCGGCACCCATACTGTACACACCCTGGCTTGGAATTTGTGAGACCCTGCACTGCCCTCCTCTTCCTCTAGCAGTGCGGGCTCTAGTCTTTGGCCTCTGACCTGCTGTCCCTTGCAGTACCTCAGGCCTGGCCCTGGTCCCTTACCTTCTGTCTATTTAATATGGCGGGCCTGGCTTTGTGGTTGCCCCTACTGGAGGTGATGTACATCTTGGCAGGTGGGAGGCCGGACCATGCTACCCATTCGCTGGATGCCGCCTGAGAGTATCCTTTACCGCAAGTTCAGCACTGAGAGTGATGTGTGGAGCTTCGGGGTTGTGCTCTGGGAGATCTTCACCTACGGAAAGCAGCCCTGGTACCAGCTCTCCAACACCGAGGTCAGCCCTGCCAGGCATCCGGGGGCCCCGTGCTTTTCCCTCAGCCCCCTTCCCCTTCATTTTTCCTTTCCTGGTCCTTCTCTTGCTCGGTCTCCCAGCTGGCTCCTAGTTGGCCCTTGGAGATCATTGTGGCTCGAGCCCAGGTCATGCCTGTGTGCAGGGCAGAGCGGAGGGTGGGAGAGAGGTCCTGATATAGAACAGCAGGAAGGCTGGAGATTAGTTGGAGAGGGCCGTCCCTGCCTTCCCTGCCCTCTGGCTGCCACAGCTAGAGCAGACCCCAGGTGTTCTGTCTCCCAGCAGCTCCCCAGCCTCCCCTTGGCTTCCAGCTGTCAGTTTCCATTTCTTCTTCTAATGCAGTCTGTTCCCCTGAGGCGGGTGGGGTGGGGGAGAGGGTTATAGATTTTAATTTTCTCAAGCACTGAGAGAAGGAATGGAATTAGTGTTGCCCATAATCTAAGTCCTCTAATGGAGATGGGGAGAAGGGGAAGAGGCTCCAGGCGGCTTCTGCAACCATCTTCCTGTCACCGTCTCCTCTGTTGGACCCTGTACCGCCCAGCAGCCCTTCCCGGAGTCTCACTGTGATCTTTATTGCTACAGTTTCTTTTCAGCTATATCCCCACAGTATGGTGCCCACAAAGGGAGAAGCAAGAGTTGCCTCTGCTTTAAACCAAAACAGCCACTTTCCCCCCAAAGGCTATAGCTGTGGTGCCATGCTGCTCCTATCTTGCACAGCTGGGGGATGGAGGCTGGGGCTGAGGATTAACCATCTTGGCAGTACCGTAGCCTCACCCTCTTCATCCCACCTGGCAAGTCCTGGTGGTGACACAAGCCTTCTGGAGGCAATCCTAGACCGATTAAGGGTTGCCTTAATCATTTCTGCTTTCCAGAACCGGAGCAGGAAGGAACCTCACGGTTTGCAGTCAGCCAGGCAGGACCCATCTGTAGCCTCCGCACCCTGGTCCCTCAGTTTGCCCTCCTCTCTGTTTCTCCTGTGGTACAGGCTATTGAGTGCATCACGCAGGGTCGGGAGCTGGAGCGGCCGCGCGCCTGCCCTCCTGATGTCTACGCCATCATGCGCGGCTGCTGGCAACGTGAACCGCAGCAACGACATAGCATGAAGGATGTACACGCCCGTCTGCAGGCCCTGGCGCAGGCACCTCCCAGTTATTTGGATGTCCTGGGCTAGGAGCTGAGCCTGGCTGTCAGGACACCCTGAGGTCCCTCAGCACCCAGCAGCTACCGCACTCCAGCCTCTCACTCTCAGCATGTGGAGGGGGCCAGCAGGCTGGGAGTGGAGGTAGCCTTGCTTCATGGCCAGCAGCCACCATAATAGCAATTATATTTATTATCCCTGGCTGTGTTTCTTGCCCATTCTTGGGGATAAGGGCTTTGGGACTTAGTAGAGGCTGTGCTCTCTGGGTCTCTGGAGTTGATTCCAACTCTGATCCCTTTGGGTTGCTGCCCTGTTCTGTGCAGCTGTCACCCACTTCATCTTCCCCCTCACCTGGTGACAGTCTCTCCACACCCTCACTGTGTTTGGTTTTCAGAAAGGCTGTGTAGGGCCCCTGGGGATGGTAGCCGCTGCTGGTGTGGGTAGACAGAGCAAATACACATTAGAACAAATGAACAAGACAGAAAGAAACTCTGTGTGTGTGTGCGTGAGTGTGTGTGTCTGTCTGTCTGTCTGTGTGTATGTGTGTCTGTGTGTGTGTCTGTGTGTTTGTGTGTGCGTGAGTGTGTGCATATGTGTGGCTGGAGCAGAGTAAGGAATCAAAGGAACAGAGTAGTGGCACACACCTTTAACCCCAGCTACTCAAGAGACTGAGCGCAGCAGGAGAATCTCACATTCAAGGATTTACCTGGGCTTCAGAGTCAGTTCAAAGTCAGCCTGGGCAACCTAGGAAGACCCAGTCTCAAAACAAGAAGAAAAAAGAGGCCTGGGGAATAGCTCAGTGGTAGACCCTTGCCTGGTATGTGTGAGGTCCTGGGTTCAGTTCCCAGGACTGTGGGGGAAGGTGGGAATGGGAGAGAGACTGAAGAAGGACCAAGACCCAATTTTTTCCCTTCTGTTTCCCTTCTTGCCCTGCTTCTTTGAGATTAATACCTGGAGGTGGGGTTTGGGCACGGTGACTTGCCAAGAACAGACCTCTGGTGCTATTCCGTACTACTCCTAGAGCAGATGGGGGTCCACCTTTCTTTGTGACCTTAACCGAAGGGCCTGAGGCTGCTGTCACACTAATACCCCGAACTCTGCCACACCAGGGGAGCGGAGCTTGGTCTCCTTGCCTTGCCTCTCCCTGGAGCAGCAGCACTTAGGCCACCACCCATCACTTCGCATCACCGGCTGGGCTCCTACAGCATCACACGCTCACTCACACAGCTCCTGAGGCAAATGATGGCTGTCCTGTCCCTGGGTGCCCAGTTCCCTGCCCTGTCCCCGTGATTCAATCTGTTCTTATCACCCTGGGCCGGGCCCTGCAGTGTGTCTGTCTCTTGTCCAGGCTGGTTCCAGCTAATGGAGGGCTAGCCCAGGGCGGCAGGATGATTGATGGGACTCTGGTCCCCAGGGCCCTTGTTGGCAGGCTCTCCTTTCCTGCCTTGGGATAGGCAGTGCTGTCTCACCCTAGAAGGGGGACAGAGCGGAGACATCAGAGCTGGCAGGTGAGGCCATGGGCAAGAGCTACAGATGGAAGCTAAAAGAGACAGAGGGAGGAGCAGAGACAAAGGAGAGGGTAGCACACAGGCACCTGAGTCCTAAGCGCCCAGGACCCCTGCAGGCTCTACCTGCCCCTTTGCCCCACTTCTTCTGTCCTCTGGTCCTCTTTGGGTGAGGAGTGGGTGCTGGCAGACTTGGAGGCCCTGCTGGGGATACAGGGCTCTGAGGTTTGCTGCACTGAGTAGGACGGGGTAGGACTTGGAGGCCAGATAGCACACAAGACCTGAAAAGCCTGCGAGTCATTTCCAGCTTTGCTCATGGAGACCCCTTAAGCCCCACTGGAGATGCCAAACAAAGGGGCACAGAGTTCCGGGGATGTGGCAGAGAGATCTAGGAACAGCAGAGATGGCTACCAGCGCTTCAGGCAACAGGGCTTGAAGCTTTGCGGTGGGACAAAAAAGGACTCTACCTTTATTCTGCTGGTGGCCTCCTTCTCAATGGATGTTCAGACACTTGTCCACAGCGCCCCGACCTCCCACACGCAGCGGCTGTCCACAGCACCCAACCCCCCCCCACGCAGCCGCTGTCCACAGCGCCCCGACCCCCCCCACAGCCGATCCCCCCTACAGCTGACCCCCCCACATGCAGCGGCTGTCCACAGCGCCCCGACCTCCCACACGCAGCCACTGTCCACAGCGCCCCGACCCACCACACGCAGCCACTGTCCACAGCGCCCTGACCCCCCACACGCAGCCACTGTCCACAGCGCCCCGACCCCCCACACGCAGCCACTGTCCACAGCGCCCCGACCCCCCACACGCAGCCACTGTCCACAGCGCCCCGACCCCCCCACGCAGCCACTGTCCACAGTGCCCCGACCCTCCCCCCCCACGCAGCCGCTGTCCACAGCACCCCGACCCCCCCCACGCAGCCGCTGTCCACAGCGCGGGTCTGGATGGAGGCATGTGCATGTGAGCACATACAAACAGCACAGCTTTCCATTACTGCTGGGTCCCATTGCCATTAACAGTGTCCTTGTCCCACTGTGGCCCCTGCCCCCTCTCTGTTAATTACCTCCTGGCTGTGCCAAGTCCATTAGCTGCCCTCAGTCCCAGGGGCCGAGCACCAGTTGAGATGGATAGCTACAAGAAGATGGGTAGAATGGGGCCCTGGGGATTTTGGGGGGATTGAGATTGAGATAGCAACCTGGGGCCAGAGGGCAGTGTTAGCCCCTCCCTCCATTTCCTCTTCAGACAAGAGCTGTGTTGGCTGGAAGGGGGCTCCGAGAGAGACTGGGGTGTTTGGAGAACTGAGCAGAGGAACCAGGCTTACTCTCAGTCACTCCTGCTCTGGAGAGGAAAAGGTAGTGGTCAAGGTAGTGGCCCCTTAGGTCTCCAGTCCTGGGACAGATCTCTGGGGAACTTGGGGTTCTCCGGCTTTCTCAGAGCTGGATTCTCAGAAAGAGGCTAGAGAAGCTGCCAGACTTCCAGGACCCTGTAGGCAGGTTTCTAGGGCTGCTGGGAGTGTATCCCACCCTGTCTGTGTCCCTCAGACTGAGGACAGGTGCTGGGGCTCTAAGTGGCAGCTGGAGGGAGCCTGCCATATTCTATGTGGCCTTGGATGGCTACTCAGTGTTGGGCAGCCATCTAGAGGGCAGACACTAGAGAAGCAGGGACTCAGGGCCCCTGGGTTCTAGCCTCCTGTCCTGCTCCTGTGCAGGCTACCCAGGCACCTGCAGCAGGATATGCACTGGCTGCATGTTCTGAACTTTCCACCGCCTCCCAGCTGTGAAGAATGGAGAGTTGCCAGTAGTGACGGCAGGAGGCTGCAGCCGGGGAAGACAGACACGCCAAGGCTGTAGCTGCAGGCCAAACCAGTAGAGGCCAGCAGGGCAGAGTCCAGAGCCAGTCCCTGGAACCAGAGTCCTCCTAAGCTGAGTCCTTCCTCTCCTTACTGGGTTATGTACCCTGGTAGGTAAACTTCTAGGTTAGTTCTGCCATTTACTGGTGTAACGTCACTTGGCACTTCTGTCCCTAGTGCCATCTGTTAAATGGGGAGAGATAATAAATAAGAACGGAGCCCTCCAGGGGTGCTGGGAGGCTGATGGAGCCCGCCCTCCAGCCAGCGCCCAGTAGGGATGTACTGTTCCTATGTCCGTGTTCTTTCCTCCTCATTTTCTCCTCTTTCTTCCTCTCTCTGGCCTGTCTCAGGCCTTGGGGACCCATCTGGGCCCTGATAGTATTCAGGATGGTAATCTATCCCATCCTGAGTATGACCAGGTATCCTGAGGACTGCAATGTTTGAGAAGAAATGCTTTTGACCCCAGTTCTAACCTTCCCCTCTACCTGAAATTGCTTCAGAGTGGAGTTGTGAGGTGTGGGGAACTGTGGCGTCTGTCAGGGAGTGGGAAACAGAGCTCAACCCCAGGCCCACTGTCTTCTTCGCAGCAGCTCTTAAACTCCCTGGATCTCACGCCTGGAGAGATGGCTCAGCAGTTGAGAGCACTGGCTGCTCTTCCAGAGGTCCTGAGTTCAATTCCCAGCAACCACACAGTTACTCACAACCATCTGTAATGGGGTCTGGCTTCTCTTCTGGCCTGCAGGCACACATGCAGACAGAACACTGTATACCTAATAAATAAATAAGCCGGGCGGTGGTGGCGCACGCCTTTAATCCCAGCACTCGGGAGGCAGAGGCAGGAGGATCTCTGTGAGTTCGAGGCCAGCCTGGTCTACAAAGGGAGTTCCAGGACAGGCTCCAAAGCTACAGAGAAACCCTGTCTTAAAAAAAAAAACAACAACAACAACAAAAAAAAACCTAATAAATAAATAAATAAATAAATCTTTAAAAAAAAAAAGAAACCCCCCTGGATCTTCTAGCAGGAATGTCTCTCCTGATTTACCTGTTCATTGGTACCTCGTGAAGGTGTTTCTGGGTTATGGTCCTCTTACTGATCAAGTCAGGGCTCTGACAGTTAATAGAGATGTCAGGATGGACAGTGAACTACAACGTTGATCCCTTCCCCTGTAGCTGTTCCAAGCGTCAGAAAACTCTTCCCGCAGTCCATGTTTGTGCCTCTCACTTGGATTTGAAGGGTTACTCAGCTCCAGGCCTGCCCAGGGCAGGTCTCAGCTGCCTGGGGCCTGTGGTCAGGGCTAATGTGCGTGAGGAGTGGAGGACAGGAGAATAAAGTTATTAGTGTCTTCATCTTTGAGGGATATTGATTGCTGGGTCTCCAGGCCCATTTGGTCTTATAATGGGGTGCATGGAGGTGTTGGGAGGGGCGCAGAAAGATCCCACATAGCCCCCACCCCTTCTTCTGGAATGGCAGCCACACTAGGTCTGGTCAAAGGCTGACACTAGAGACACGGTTTGGGAGTGCGAGCTCTGGAGACATGGGATTGAGGGGCGCAGGGCTTGGCTCTGCTACTGGACTATTGTGAGCACACTTCTAGCTGTGGAAGAGATTAGGTGGCAGATTCCCAGTTGTCCTGAGCCCTTACCTGCCCCCAAGGCAGTCTGTCCCGTGTCATGGGGGAGTAACTCGGGCCTGTGTGTCCGGCTTCCTATTTGCATGGGATGCCCTATAAGTGGTTGGTACAGTCTCGTCTCTCCACCTAGAGCTTTGCACATTCCTGCCATCTTGAGGCGATGTAGGCCAGGAGGGCTTAAGTATCAGACTCACCTTCTCCAGCAGCCCCCTGTGGGTGTCTGCTGGAGGCTGAGAGAGGGAGATACCTAGGGTAAGATGGAGGGTAAGAACCAGACTTTTCCTTCCCACCCTCCCTTTACCTTGGACAAGAAGGGCCTGGCGTTCTTCTGCTCAGGGATTCAGATGCTCACTTCTCTGCCCCAGAGGAGCTGGTTTCCCATCTTCTGGGCTGGGAGAGGAGGTAATTAATGATGGGAGGCTGGACAGTGAATGTTCAGGGCTAATGTTGGTATTAATCAGGAGCTAGTCCCCAGTCCCCAGCGAGGGATCAGGTTCAGCTGGGCCAGTGTGTGTGTGTGTGTGTGTGTGTGTGTGTGTGTGTGTGTGTGTGTGTGTGTGTGTGTGTTGTGGAGCAGCAGGAACCCCTGACTCCTTCCTCAGTTTCCTGCCTTCTCCACAGAACTCCACTTCTACCCCTATACCTTGCCATAATTTTCCTGGAACTCCCTCCTTGTGTATCCTTGATTTTCCTGTCGAGGAAGTGGCAGATCTCTCCTCGAGTTCAAATCTATCTCTGAGTATAGGTGGGGGTGAAGCAAGCCACCCCTCCTTCCGTGGCCCCCACTAGCCCTTCCTGCAGACAGGAACATTAGGTGACTCCCAGGCCGCCTGTCCAGCTAATTGCCTTTCAACCTTCCCCTCACCAGGGTGCCCCCCACAAGCTCCATTAGCCCCCCCTTCCCCTGATAGCCCCTAAATCAGCCCCAATTATTCATGCAGGGGGTGTGCTGTGATTGCAGCTGGAGTGGAGGGTGAAGATGAGGAAGTTGAGTGCCAAGCGAGCTGGCAGGAGGCAGAAGCAGAGCAGGAACAGGCAGGGCTGGAACCTGGGGGCAGACTGAAAAGTGTGGATTTGACCTCAGGAGGATGTGGGGAGTCAGCTGGCCTCCTCTGCAAGGGCAAAGCTTACCCTTCCCATCGTCAGATGTAGCCAGGTGTTTATGAGGGACTGGCTGGAAAGAAGAGTGAGTAGCCAGTATGCTTCCTCCCATAGGGCCTTCCTGAGCAGCCCTCTCTGCTTCTTGGAAGGCCAGGCTGGCCAGTGCCAACCTGACGCGCGCGCTGGGTATCAGAGGCACTCTCTCCCTCTGCTTTCATGTTTGCTGTCACATCTCTGGGGGCTCTGAGAACACAGAACTGTATGCTAGAAAGGGTGACCTTTCATCCTTGTGAGCAAAGCTGAGTGAGAAGACAGTGGGACAGCCTGGTCTCCACCCACAGCATCGGAAGACAGTGGGACAGCCTGGTCTCCACCCACAGCATTGGAAGATAGTGGGACAAGCCAGGCGGTGGTGGCACACGCCTTTAATCCCAGCACTTGGGAGGCAGAGGCAGGCGGATCTCTGTGAGTTCGAGACCACCCTGGTCTACAAGAGCTAGTTCCAGGACAGGCTCCAAAACTACAGAGAAACCCTGTCTCGAAAAAACCAAAATCAAAAAAACAAAAACCAAAATAAAAAAACAGAAGACAGTGGGACAGCCTGGTCTCACCCACAGTGTCCTCCCCGAGCTCTATCATGGAACCTTCCTTGAGAGTTGAGAGGCTCTGAGCAAACTTCCTGCAAGGCAAATACCTCTCGGACACTCTGTAAGACTACTCCCACTGAGGAGGGGGAGGCGTCCAGCCCTGGCTCCTCAGCAGCTCTTATCCCTGAGCAGAGCAGCTGCTTCACTGGGCTCCTGGGTTCCACATCTCTCAACAGCCTGTTCTCAGCACAGCAGTGTCCCTTGTGGGGATCAGCGCTGCCTCTGGTCAAGCTATTCCAATGGCTTCTCATCCCACACAGAGCAAACTCCAGTAGCTTTACTGTGGCCTGAGAGGTTCCTGCAAGTTTGGCTCTGACACCCGTCTTTAACACCACCATCACCATCCTTGTTACATAACAAGCCTCTCTGTGCAGAGGGTTATCGTGTGGGTGTGGGTGGGTGCGTGCCCATGTGCTAGTGTCAGTGTGGGTCAGAGAAGACCTTCACAGATCAGTGCTTGTCTTCCACCCTGTTCGAGAGAAGATTTCAGTAAAAGTGGGGAGGGGACCAGGCAGTGGTGGCGCACACCTTTAATCCCAGCACTTGGGAGGCAGAGGCAGGCAGATCTCTGTGAGTTCAAGGCCAGCCTGGTCTACAGAGTGAGTTCCAGGGAAGGTTGTCTTGAAAAAAAACAAAAACAAACAACAAAGTGGGAATGGGAGGTAGGTGCAGGTGTTCAAACCCCCCATTTTTGTCAGTTTCAGATGCTTATGTAATGAATTTTATGTATTTTCACTGCCTATTCCTCTCCCTCAGCCCCTCCCTCCCCTGAGCCACTGAGTTTAGCTGGAGTCATTCGCCGAGTTGGGGTGGGAAGTTCCGCAGTGGCAAGGGTGACAGCGGTGTCTACACACTGGAGCTAATGACAGCTCCTCCAGGAAGTGCTGAGCTCACATGTGGAACAGTCGTGTCCCGTCTAGACACCTTTTTACTGTGGGTTCTGTCTGCCCCCCTTCTGCAATGCTCCCTGTTGGGTCTAATACTTCATGTATTCGTGGCCCTTTGGCCGGTTCTGTGTTTCTGCATTCACCATCGCCTACTGCTGTCCTAAGTGCCCTGGCTGAGGGCTGGACGAAGCGCTAGTCGTGTAAATGTGGTATTTAGAAGGCAGTCTGCTGTGACTGGGGCCCAAGTGCTGAACTTTCTTAGCAGGAATGGGATGTGGGCCAGTCTGGCTCCCGAGCGAGGGCTCGGAGCTGAATGCGGAGTGAATTTGAACCACGTGCAGTTCACTTCTTTTCTGCACAGCAGCCACTGAGGTGCAGTTTACTTCCAAGGCCACTGGAACTCAGGTGTTCAGCTGCCTGCCCTTGAGCCATGCGTCGGTTTCTATTGCCCCCTGCTGGACATTTAGTGGAATCAAAGTCCAACCTTGTGTTTCCTTCCCAAAACATTGGTACCATCCAGTGCACCTGAGCTCAGCACAGTTTACCATCAAAACAGCAACTATGTGGGTGGTGGTGGTGCAGGCCTTTAATCCCAGCACTAGGAAGGCTCTGTGAGTTTGAGGTCAGCCTGGTCTACAGAGCTAGTTCCAGGACAGCCAGGACTACACAGAGAAATCCTGTCTTTAAAAACTAAAACCAAACCAAATCAAAATAAAACAAAAACAAAGAACAACTACTAAGCAGCATTGCCTGACTCTCGGCTTGATTATCTACATAAAAATAATCTCAGCAAATATGATACACAAGGGACTTGAAACCACAATACCCAAGAACCAGTAACTGTCAGGTCACTGTGATCCTGTTCTTTTTTTTTTTTAAATATTTATTTACTTATTATGTATACAATATTCAGTTTGTGTGTATGCCTGCAGGCCAGGAGAGGGCACCAGACCTCATTCCAGATGGTTGAGAGCCACCATGTGGTTGCTGGGAATTGAACTCAGGACCTTTGGAAGAGCAGTCAGTGCTCTTAACCACTGAGCCATCTCTCCAGCCCTATCCTGTTCTTAAACAGCTACCGGGGTCAGCGACTGTGAGGCCGCACGGGACCTGTGCCGACTCTCAGTACCTAGCTGCAGTAGTTCCCGCTGTAAAAGGCCCAGTGTTATCAGGGGCCGTGATAGCTAGTTACACCTAGAGCTGCGTGTGACCAGAAGCCTTGTGGTGAGGACACATGTTGTGGAATATTATTTTAGCTTGGCAAAGATGTGTTCCATTTCTTTATGCTACAGAATATTACTTTAACTGTGTGAAGGTGTGTTACTAATTTGTTTATTACTTTAACTGTGTGAAGGTGTGTTGTAGTAATAGGAGCGGCGGGCTGCGTCCCGGCACCCGGCCGCCCACATGGCTAGCTCTACCCGAAATAATTACACGGACACTGTGTTCATTTAATCACCGCTTGGCCCTTTAGCTCTAGCCCTTACTGGCTAATTCTGATATCCCGATCAACCCATCTCTAATAATCTGTGAGCACCGGTCTTAGTGAGCACCGGTCTTACCGGGAGTGTATCTTCCCAGGAGCGGGGAGCATGGCGTCTCTCTGAGGCATCTGCTCCCGAGCGCAGAGCTGTGGAGTCTGACCTCACTTCCTCTTCCTCCCAGCATTCTGCTCTGTTTACTCCTCCCTCCTGTTTTAACCTATCAGGGCAAGCAGCTTCTTTATTTAATTAACCAATGACCTTCCTCCATCAGTGTGTTACTTATTTGTTTAATGATGTAAGGATTGTGTTTAAGTATGAGAAGATGCGCTGCGTCTGTTTCACCTTGGCTGCCTAAGGCACTGATTGGTCTAATAAAAAGCTGAATGACCAATAGCTAAGTAGGAGAAAGGATTGGTGGGGCTGGCAGGCAGAGAGAATAAAGAGGAGGAGAAATCTAGGCTTCAGAGGGAAGAATGAGAGAGAAGGAGAGAGAGAGAGTCATGCCTGGGGCCAGAAGGCAGGCAGCCATCAGGCAGCCAGACAGAGACAGCAAGAACGAAAGAAAAGGAAAAAAACTCAAAGCAAAACATAGATGAAGAGAAACAGGTTAAGTTATAAGATCTAGCTAAGCCAAGGCCAAGCATTCAAAACCAATAACAAGTCTCTGTGTCATCATTTGGGAACTGGTTGGTGGCCCAGAAGAAAAGGCCATTAGTGAGTACACCACAGATGATTGCATTTATACAAAAATTCTAGAAAAAATCCACAGTGACAGAAAACAAATCAAAATTTGGATCATTCTAGCAGAGAAGGGCAGGTAAACTGGGGGAGATGGTCTTTTAAAATATTATATTTATTTATGTTGTAACGGGGAGAGGATATGTGCCATGGTGTTCCTGTGGGCTCTGGGAACTTTTTAGATTCTCACCTTCTACCATGTTGGCCCCTGGGGTCAAACATAGGTCATCAAGTCTGGTGGCAAGTGCCTTTACCTCCTGCGCCACCTCACTATCTTCAGAGATGGACTTTTTTTTTTTTTTTTTTGGACAGGATTTCTCTGTGTAGTAGCCCTAGCTGTCCTGGAACTTGCTTTGTAGAACAGGTTGACCTCAAATTCACAGAGCTCTGCCTGCCTCTGCCTCCCAAGAGCTGAGATTAAAGGCATGCGCCACCAACGCCCAGCCAGAGATGGACATTTTAAAGCATGCTTTTATTGGGATGGTAGTTACACCGATGAGCACACTTGTCTAAACTAAGAAAACACCAGCTAAGTGAAGTCAGCTAGATGTGGAGGGGTGAAGACTGAGCTGAGCTATCATCATCTGACTTCACGATGGTTTGCAGGATCTGGGATGGTTCAGATCAGGATGAGGGGAAAAGCTCTGGAAATCGATAGAACCAAAAGTTGTACCCATGTTGAAATACTTAATGCCACTGAACTGTTCGCTTAACAGTTGTTGGAAGGATATATTAGATTACGTATATTTTGCCACAATAAAATTTTAGAACAATAATTTTCAAGCCAAATGAGCTCCTTTTTATTAAGTGACCCTGCTGCTGAGAATTCAACCCAGGCATGAGCCACACCCAAAAAACCCAAGTTGTCTTTGCTTTGAGCCCTGGCTACGGTAGGTGGCTGGGTGCTTAGGTGCAATCTGGTAGAGACCCGCTCAGAGCTTGCCTTGACCTCTTGATAGAGGTCGGGGGTGCCTCTCCCTAGAGGGCCACCAGAGGGAGCCGCCGGGCAGGAAAGAGGGGCGTCGGGTGGTCAGCGACGCCGGGAGCCAGGGCCGGTCGGTCGTAAGCCTGTCACGTTGGGCGGCTCTCCTCGTCCACTTCACAGACAAGCGTGCAGAGGCCTGACCCCACCCGGCCCGGCTCCAGCCTCCCCGCGCGGACTTCCTGCCTGGGCCCGGGCCCAGGCCCACCCCCTTCCTGCCCATGCAGCCGGCTCCCTCCGTCGGCTAGCGGACCCGTCGGTGCACACACCACATCAAGCTCCGAGTTCCGAGGCAGGTGAGTACCCAGTCCTGGGCTCTGGAGCCTGAGACCCCAGGGATGAAACTAGGCGCAGAGAGCTGAGCAGAAAGGAGATGGGGTGGAGGGAGTGCGAGCCGTCTAAGTGAAAAGAAAGGAGATAGGAGATAGAGACAGACACACAGACGCGCTCAGAGGGAGGGAGGGAGGGGAGAGAGAGAGAGAGAGAGAGAGAGAGAGAGAGAGAGAGAGAGAGAGAGAGATCCACCTAAGTGGAAAGGAAAGCTACCGTGGTTGTGAGGATTAGGAACCCTGGCCAGGGGAGGGCAGCCTGGAAGTCCTGGATTCCAGTGTGAAGTTTGCTAGAACCTTGGTGGTACTGAAGCCCTGAAAAGTCGCCCTAAATGTTTGCCTTCTCTCCAGCCCTCAATTTCTTCTTTGTGGAGGACTATGAAAACACCGTGCCTGTTTCCTCCTGTAGCTGAGGGAAACATGTCTCCTGGAAAGAGACCTGCTAAGTGTTTGTAGATTTGCAAGTCCTTTTCCACCTTGTAGGAGAGAGGTCAGCCATAGGCACCTATGGCGTCTGAAGGCTCTGTCTGAACGATGTGGGCCCATCGTCAGGCAGATGGTGGTCCTGGAGCCTAAAAGCCCAAGCTCCAGTAAGGCCCCCCTCACCTCTAGCCATGGACTCATGACTCCCTGATTTGGTGTTTTAGTAGTGCTTGCTGCCCCAGCTGGGGACTGTGACCCTAGTCCCAAGAGATAGGAACAGCATGTGCTGGCTGAGGTTCCCAGGCTCAGCCAAGCCTCAGCTCCAGGCAGAGCCGGATAAGGGGTCAGTTCTCAACCCCTGCCTATGGAGGCTGTTCTCCAAACCCATGTCCACCCCAGAGTATAACTGTCTGTGTGTCTACGGGTTGATGGGTGTGGACAGGCCTCCCACCCGCCCAAAAGTCTGCCCCTTTCTGCTCTCCAACAGACGACATCTTCCAAAGTCCGCCACCTCCCTGCTTGCCTTTTTCTTCTCAGAGGGGGTGAGTAGGAGGGTTGACTTCTTCTCCGCTCCACTCCAGCATGCCCTATCAGACACCCTCCCCAGGCACCCAAGATGGCTGCCACAGCGGTGGGGTGCAGGGTGGTGCTCTGTGTGGGGACAGCTGGCAGAAAGGCAGGAGGAGAGGGGTAGACAGACACAACACGGACCCACAGACTGCTGGGACAACTGTGCATCTAGGAGAGACTGAGAGGGGGCACACAAGTTGTGCAGGCCTGGGCCAGCCCCTGCTGTGCTCTGGAGCCGTGTGTGATGGAGGGCCAATCGCCCACCTCCCTAGGACAGTTCCACACCTGCGCAGAGGCGGGATCCTGAGCGTGGGCTTCTTCCTGTGGCTGCCCGCACCCACAGAAGGGCATCTGGGACTCAGCCCTGTGTTTGAAGGATCTGTGGCACCAAGATCCAGGCTGAGGACTCACATCTAGTCCATCTACATGCAAGGCAGCTCAGCGCCCTGCATTTCTATGCTCTCATCACCTGGGAGCTTGGAGGCCAACCCTGGGTGTGGCAGGTGTGAAGTCATCCTCACGCACTGTATCTGGGGGGCTGGGTGGGAGCTGAGGGGGGTCTGTGCTCGGTTCCATGTCCTTCTGCTGTGGGTGCTGGCTGGCACGGTGGCAGACAGCCGTGGATAAGTGTGATGAGCAGGCAGGGTAGCTCAGTGGTGCAGCGCTTGTCTAGCATGCTCAAGGACCACGCTTCTGCTTCCAGCACCACCAGGCAAGCCCAGACCAGTGAGAGCCCACTGTGGCCCTGGGCTGAGCTGGGAGGAAACATGGGTCCATGCCAATGGATGTTGGTGTTGTCCAGGGTGGAAGACTGAGAAAGCGGTGGGGAGATGTGTTTGCCACAGAGCCCCTCAGCCCTATCCTAGACTGCAGTGTTCTGCTGACAGCCCCTAGAGTCTGGGTTAGCTCTACTTGCTCTTAGAGGAGGGACACAGGTACTGACTTTGGCTAGGTCATCCCCGTGTGCCAGGGGGATCATCCCACTTGAAGCCAGGTGGCACAAGCAGACTCAGGAAAAATAACCAGAACTCCTTTGGGCCATGGGAGCCATGGCCATTAAGTCTGCAGGACAGGGAGGGAAGGTGAGGCTTGAGTACTGGGAACTTCTTAGTGGAGGCTGCTCTTGAAGCCAGGGGGCAAATTTGGAGGAGGCTTGAGCAGAGATGGTTGCCTGCTGAGAGGCATGTGGGGCTGTTAACTTCAGTGGCTATCACAAGACTAGATGTGGGTATAGCTGGCCTTCCTGCGATGGAGACACACAGGAGGCGGGGGTGGGGGGGGGACAGTGGCAGAGCAGAGCTGTACTATGTGGTTTTATTTATTATCATTATTATTAATTGATACCAGCTCACTCTATATGTAGCTCAGAATAAATTATCTTCCTACCTCAACCCCCTGAGTGTTGGAATTATAAGAAAAAGCTGCCTAGCCCTGCCAAAATTATAATTTCTGAAGATAATCTCTGGGTGGCAGCAAGGAAGGCAGCCAGTGGGAAAGCTGCTCTCATCCAGTCTGGTGGCCAGACAGCCCTTGGGCCATTCATTTTAGGGGACCCTCCCTACTTTCTCCTCAGTGAAAAGGTAGCCCAGGTGGTAGCCAGGGCTGAAGTGGGACAGCCTTAGGTCATGAGTCAGAATCCCTGCTGGTTCTCTATTTCCTGATGAGTAAACAAGGCCTAGAGTAGCCTCTCTGGCTGCCATTTCCTGATCCAGCAGCAGGCCAGCCTCTCACCCCTGCCCGCTCCTGTTGCCCCAGCCTCCAGTCAGGTTTCCTGTTCCTCCATCCGGCAGACATGCCCACATGCCCGGTGTGCTGGAGCCTGGCTTGGCTGGGTTGGGAGGGGCTCTGTGCTTGTGCTTGTGCAGACCTTGGTGTGAGGCGCTGCTGGGCAGGTGCCGCTGGCAGAGCCAGCGCTTTTGGGGGGAGAATGTGGAGGTGTGGGCTGGGGTCTCACTACATCCGTGTGTCTCAGTGGCAAAGGCAGCTCAGGAAGGGGCACAGAGAAAGGGGGACTCAAGTGCCCATCTCAACATATAGCTAAGCTCCATGATAGTGTGGGTGCCCCATGCATCTGTCCCTTTTGGGGGGCAGAAGACATTGTGTGGACTCAATTGTACATGACAGCCTTGACATGCAGAAGACTCTGACCAGGCAAGCAACGGAAGGGAAAGTGCTGATGAAAAGGGGTGTAAAACCATGTCAGGTTTAAACAGTCCTGGTGATTAGGGAGGCTGATATGGATGGAGGCTCAAGGGTCTCAAGTGCTATAACCAAAGTCACACAGCTTGTGACAGGGTCAGGACTAGACACTTGGACTGCAAAATGGGGGAGATTAGGGAGTCGGGGTTGGCACTGCTGCTGAGAGGGGGCAGGAATTCAGGGATCCTGCCCTGGTACTGACTTTAGCTTGAAGATGCCCCTGGCAGACAGCCCAACATTCTGGGGATCAGGTTCTGGCCCTCCCCCTCCACTCTCTTTCTCCCTGTCAGCATTTTCAACCTTGTTTATTCCCGGATCATCATGGGGTTCTTCAGGAAGAAAAAGAAAAGGACGAAAACCAAAACAAAACCAACTCCAGTTTCTCCTGGATGAATGCACGGGTCCTGTGGATGTTGGGCACAACTGACGTGAACGGAGCATGGGTGTTACAGATTGGCCCCAAGAGTGTCACCATTTAAAATTTACAGTAACCGTGTGGCAGAGTACGTTACCCTTCCCCGGAGCTGGGGTAAAAGGGCCAATCCCTGCGTCTTACTTCCGTCATTCCCATTTGCTGTTTTCTGGTTACCAGCTCCCAGAGGCCCTAGATTCACTTCCTCCTCCCAGAGGCTGGGGTACAGTGAGGGTAGAGGGGCTCTTGGAGAGGGAACAGGCCAGGGCCCAGTGGGACTTGGAGGCTGAGAGGCAGGAATGTAGCTTGCAGCCTTGTAGGCAGGAAATGGAGCTGGGCCTGGCCGAGAGCCCAGCAATTTGCATGTGGAGGTGGGAGAGAAAAGTTGTTCGTTTTGACTGCCTTCAGGCTGGCGGGCGCGCAGTTCCCACGCCTCTGATCTGGTTCTGGTGGCAGCCTTCCCTCCTTTCCCTTGGCGGCTCCGGTCCCTGGCCAGCTCCGCACTCCATAACTAAAGCTGTAAAGATATCAAGCCCCTGGGCTTCTTATTTCCACCCCCAAACAGAACTGTTGGGAGGCCGCTGCTGCTGCTGGAGTCTGGATCCCTTTTCTGCCACCCCTGACTGTGGGTCTTGGGCAGGTTCCTATGTTTACTGAGTCTGCTTCCTCCTCTGTGGACTGGATAGCAGCACTTTCCATGATGGAAGTCACTCTTCTCCGCCTGACCCATCTCAGAACAATACAGGCTCACATTTTGCCTGGCTGTGAGGAAAAGCCCTTTGTGAAAACAGAGACTTGGTGGGAGATAAAAGTTGAGCAGAGGGGGCCCAAGAGGGGTCTCCTGGGGCAAGGACCCAGGAATGTAGGACTAAGCCCCTTGATAGGTGTATACTCATAGAGTCTGGGTTCTGCTGGGACTCGAGAGGAGCTGGAGGCTCAGAGGGACAGGCATCAGGTGCACCAGTCATCCCTAACACCCCCTCCCCGCCCCGCCGGAAACCAGCTTCAGAGGCTTTGAGCATTTCTCAGGCTGGGAATGGTCAGGTAAAATCCTTCTGCTTTCTGCTCAGATTCCCTCTCCCCCATCTCCCTTTCCTATTGTCCACTCACTGGTCTCTGCTGACCCCACCTTGGCTTCTAGCCCTAGACAGAGCAGCTGAAGCTTCCTCCGCAGTGCGGCCCCACCCTGAAGGCCTTTGGGAGGAGGGAAGGTGTAGGCCATCTCTAGCCAACTAGCAGAACTGCAGTTCGGCATCTCCCATAATCCTGCACCCCTGTTCTGTGCAGGGCTGTCCTGAGCCCCAATTGAACTGAACGGGGAGATGAGACAGCACCTGATATTTCTGGCCTGGAGGTAAGGGCAGGTGACCCTGGGAAGTATTTTATGCAGCCAAAGTACTTTCACCTTAAGTCAGTCTTCCTGTGTGGGCTCCACCCACCAAACCAAGCTCGGAATAGACAGGCCCATGGGTGATCTCACAGGTGAGCCTGCATTCTGACGAGACACGTGCGGAACAAACTCAGAGTAGGGACAGAGATGTGGAGAGCCCTGGCTGAGGAACACTCTTGGGGGAGTGGGGAAAGTAGCTTGGACCAGTTTGAACCAGCCCTGTTGGTGGGCACTGAGTCGGGCAAGGCTGGAGGAGATGGTTTGGGTGCCGTGGGAGAAGGAACCAACTTTGTAGGGTGGGAACATGTTTGGTGGTTTTCACTGGATCAGGTCGTGGGTAGCAGCGGTGCCTCCGACTGTGGTGTGGCTCCCTCGGCACAGGGCTTAGCACTGTTCCCTTGACCCATCTCCCCAAGGCCACAATGCCAGCCCAGTAGCCAAGCAAGCTAAATGGGGCCCCGTCACACCTGACAGGATAGTAGCATGGGGTGGAGCCACACTGGGTTTCCTCTCTCAAGGGTCTAGATCCTGAGCACTGGGATCCCAGGGACGTCTTCTGGCTTCCCAGGCCCATGCTGGCATCACTGGTGAGTCACCTGGTCAAGTGAGCAGTGGCTGAGAAGACTAGGGGTTGGACTGGGCCCCGGGGAGGTGTGAGGTGTAGGGTCTCTGACCCATGGAAGGAGCTGGGAGTTCTTTCTGGGTGGCATAACATGGAGTGAAGAGGATGAAGGGAAAATCCAACTGTTAGGGGGTTAAAGCTGGGCATGGGCCACTGCAGGAAGTTGGGGTTCAGTTAGGAAAGAAGGTGCCCCAGCTGAGCAGAGAGAATCATGATCAGCCAGAATATGTGGGTGGGGGGCCAGGGGTGGGGCTGCAGCAAGCATTCCAGAGATACTCAGGGGTGCAAGGGGCCGGTGACCTCTCTTCTCAGGGAAGTAATGACAAACAGATGTGGGTGTCTCTGGAGAGCAGAGCAGGGAGCCTGGGCAAGCTTTAGAAATGCAGACACAGAGGGGGCCTGTCAGCTTTTCCTGAGCCTAGGCCATCAGAGGAGGACTTCCCACTCTTGGGGTGGGGCCTAGGCTCCTTGAGCTGTCAGAGAAAGGTGGAAATTGACCCTTGGAGCATACCAGTGGCTGTGTGGTCACCCAGCTGAGGCCCTATTGTCATTGCTCATGGCAAGATCCTGCTGACAGTTCTTCATCCAGTGGCTTGGACTCCCATCTGCCCACACACAGTGATGGAAACTGGCATCTGATAGGGAACCATCCCGGCCATTCGAAAGTTCTCTTGGACTGAGCCCAAGTTGGCTTCTAAGGAACCCCCTTCTTGGGTCCCAGTCTCACACTGTGGCCACCTTTCAGGGTCCTTAGTATTTGTTTGCTAGGCTAGGGGGTGGTCAAGTGACACTAGAAGTTGACGTGTAGTGAACGGTACCAGGAGGCTCTAAAAGAGATGAACATTTGGCCAACCTGTGTGTGTGTGTGTGTTCAGGGGTGGGGTGGTGGGGTGTGGAGTTGTCAGGGAGCAGACAAAAAAACAAGGTGGTACAGAGTTCCAGGAATAACTAGGGCTGGAGTTGGTGTGCTAGCAAACTGGAGCCACGCCAGTGTGCTTAGGAGATGGGGTTCTGGGGGAGCTGGAGTCCTGCCATGTGGACCAGAGGACTGAGGAGGCAGTGGGCTGGTCTCTTCAGCATGTCTACTGCTTGCATTTTTACAGGTGCGTCCTCTGGGCTGCTGGCTGCACTGTTCAGTTGCTGTGTGCCCTAGTGCAGGCTTCCGCAATGCGGCCACTTCTGCGGCTCCTCCTCCTGGCCTTTGGCCTGGGTCTGACCCGACCGCTCAACTCCAATGATCCCAATGTCTGTACCTTTTGGGAAAGGTGAGAAGGGCCCCAAGCTTGATGCTTGTCCCGGACAAGTGACTCCTCCGAGGAGTCTGTTTCTGGTCTCCCAGCTCTGCCCTTATCTCCGTCTCTGTCCTATCTCTGACCTGGATTTTGACCTGTCTCTGGATCCCTGCGGTAGGGAGTCATTTAGTGTAGACCAAGCAGAAGAGCTGACTGGGGTAGGGGTACGGACAGGACTGGAAAACAGGGCTCAGGGCAGAAGTTAGCCGAAAGTGCTTCGATTCATTGCTGCCAGCTGGGTCAAGGTCGAACAATCAAGTTCAGTCTTCCCACACTGGCAGGTGCGTGCGTTTGTGAGCGTGTGTGGAGATGCCTGTGGCCCTCAGGATAAGAAATGGTTACCTAGGGTGGGAGGAGCCCCGGCACATTCCAGTTTTAGAAGGAGCCTCTAGACAAGCTGGGTGGAGCGTAGGGTAAGGAAGCCCAGATACTGGGGTGTTCGGGTTCTCTCGACGGGAAGCCTGGCCTTGGCTCTCAGCTGGACCCTGTGCTCAGGCTCTGAACTGTTCTCACCCCACAGCTTCACCACTACCACGAAGGAGTCCCACTTACGCCCCTTCAGCCTGCTGCCTGCGGAGTCCTGTGACAGGCCCTGGGAGGACCCCCACACCTGTCCTCAGCCCACGTGAGTGCTTTGTCCTTAGAAGAGTCACTAGCTGCTGCTGTCCCTGAAGGAATAGTGAGAGAGGGCCACAGGGATTTAAAGTGTTCACTGATGGAAAGTGGTATTGGCCCAGAAATGATCTGCAGACATCTGAGACAGTTGGAGCAAACCTTTGTATCTATAAAACCAATGAACCGACTGACCAACTAACCAACCAACCAAACAACCCAACTACCAACTAACCAACCAGTCGACCACAAACAGCACTACTGCGTCTCAGCAGCAGATGGTGCTTTGTTGAAATTCTAATATGAATTCAGACCATGTTCTGAAAGGAAACGTTGACTTCCGGCTGTACCATGGCATATACCATCAAACCAACACTTAGGTCACTCTTTGCACGAAAACTCACATTAAATTTGAATCACTTAATAAAAAGTCACTAGCTGGTTGAGGTGTGGTTGAGGTGTGGTCCTTCTCAGGACCTTTGGTGTTTAGAGGACACTCTGTCCGTGCTGGGTCCCCCATGGCCCGTGAAGCTGAGGCTGGTGTGGGGCAGAGAGGTCACCTGACCCCTCTGGTGCCTCACTGAGGTGCGATGGGGGTGGGGGGCAGAGGTGGGGCAGCCAGGGTCTCAGCTAAGAGCACTGATGGCCACTACCTCCTGGGCCACTGCAGGGTTGTGTATCGGACTGTGTACCGTCAGGTGGTGAAGACGGACTCTCGCCCACGCCTGCAGTGCTGTTGGGGTCACTATGAGAGCAGTGGAGCCTGTGTTCGTGAGTCTTGAGTTGGGTCAGGGTAGGAATGGACTGGGCCCCATCTGTTTGGGTTTTTCCCTGCCCTAGGAAGGGGTATGGTGGGTGGGTTGCTACTGTCTGCTCCTTTAGGTTTCCCGTCGGCCAGTAGCTGTTGCTGGAGTTGTAGCAGGCATAGAAGAGGGGCTGGAAGTGGAGACTGGGGAGACTTTGCTATTGTCTCTTGTTCCCTAGCATCTTGTGAGTCTGTCCTCAGATGGGCCTCTGCCACCTTCTGACCCTGTCACCAGCTCTGTCACTAGTCCCTGCAGGCCAGTTTCCCAGCCTGACTTAGCCCTCACCTCAGGCCCTACCCTTTCTGACCACATCTCCAACCAACTACCACTTGAGAATTCACCATTTCCCAACAAGATGTTTAAATATGTATACAGGAAGGACTCAGGGAGCCTATGATCCCTGGGGTTGCTCCCCAGGTCTTCATCTCAGACAGAGCTGATGTTTGAGGACCTGCAGGCCCCTCACATGGGAGGCTCTTGCTTCCTAGATCAAAGGTGGGAGGGTGGGATGGAGGTATTCTTCTCACTCATCCATTTCTGGCCAGCACTCTGTGCCCAGGAGTGTGTCCACGGTCGTTGTGTGGCTCCTAACAGGTGCCAGTGTGCACCAGGCTGGCGGGGTGACGACTGTTCCAGTGGTAAGTCGTTGGTGACCCAGGGATGGCTTTTTATCCGAGTCCATTGCTGCTACCTGCCTTTTCTGGAGACGTGGTGGAGGAGAGGAGCTAAGTGCCTGGTAACTCCCTTCCGTTCTCTGTTCCACAGAGTGTGCCCCAGGGGTGTGGGGACCACGGTGTGACAAGCCCTGCCATTGTGGCAACAGTAGTTCCTGTGACCCCAAGAGTGGAGCATGCTTCTGCCCCTCTGGCCTACAGCCCCCCAACTGCCTTCAGCCTTGCCCTCCTGGCCACTATGGTCCTGCCTGCCAGTTCGGTTGCCATTGCCATGGGGCTTCCTGTGATGCCCAGAATGGAGCCTGCTTCTGCCCCCCAGGGAGAACAGGACCCAGGTGTGTGATGAGGTCATAGACACAGGACCTTATGTGAGGAAATGGTGGAGTTGAGAGACTAAGATCTCAGACCTGCTCTTCTGGGTCCCAGCTAAGCAGCTGCCATAATCATAGCACAAGCAAGTGTAAGTGGGGGGGATGTCGTCAGGTGAGGCTGTTGAGGAGGACCTGGGCACACCTGCTTGCAAGGCTACATGCAGACAGGGTTGGGGTATTGAACTCGGCAGAGTAGAAAAACTATAGTTGGAGCAGTTGCCAAGAGGGGACCACCTGAGCTGGGGTGAAGGGGTGTAGGAGCCTGCTGGCCGCTCCACCTCCTGCTCTCCCCATCTGCTGATATCAGGGTGTCCTTGGCATTTACCTGCCCCAGAGATTCCTCCTGTGCAGGTAGAGGGCCAGCTGAAGGTTCTTCCTGATGACACTCTGACCTCACCCCTGTTCCACAGCTGTAATGTGCCCTGTTCACAGGGCACTGCTGGCTTCTTCTGCCCCAGAACCAGTCCTTGCCAAAATGGAGGTGTTTTCCAGGTCGCCCAAGGCTACTGCAGCTGTCCACCGGGCTGGATGGTATGAAGGGCGGAACTGTGTGCTTGGAGTTGGGATTCCCAAGAGAATAACGAGGGTGGCTCTAGACAGGGCTATGAGCCAGGATTTTTTGAGATGGACTCTCAGGACCCTGGAGAGGTTTGAGGGCTCTGAGCATATGAGGGTTTCTACCAGCCTGTGGCCATGAGAAGGGGATTAATGAGTTTTCACTCACTCACAGGGTGACATCTGTTCCCTACCCTGCCCGGAGGGTTTCCATGGACCCAACTGTACTCATGAATGTCGCTGCCACAACGGTGGCCTCTGTGACCGGTTTACTGGGCAGTGCCACTGTGCTCCTGGCTATATTGGAGATCGGTGAGCATGTGGCTCCAGGGAACTGGGGTGGACAAGGAGGAGGTGGAGGAGCCCAGTTTATACAGCCGTACTTAACCCGGCACCCAGGTGCCATGAAGAGTGCCCCGTGGGCCGCTTCGGGCAAGACTGTGCTGAGACCTGCGACTGCGCTCCTGGTGCCCGCTGCTTTCCTGCCAATGGCGCTTGTCTGTGTGAACATGGCTTCACAGGCGACCGCTGCACTGAGCGCCTCTGTCCAGATGGCCTCTATGGTCTCAGCTGCCAGGAACCCTGCACTTGCGACCCAGAACACAGTCTGAGGTGGGCTCTGAGGAAGACTGGTTCTCGTTTTAGAGCCACCAGAGAAACAGCACCAGGGTATAGGGAAGGGTGGCATTGAAGTCACAGAAGGATCGGGGAGGGGTTTGGGGAGGAAGCAGGAGCGGCCTGGTTCCCGCGGAGCCTCTTTGCTCCCTGATCGGGCTCTGCAGAGGAAAGGACCCCTGTAAACGGCTCAGATGCTTGTGTCCCCTCCTACGCCCACAGCTGCCACCCTATGCATGGCGAGTGCGCTTGCCAGCCAGGCTGGGCGGGCCTACACTGCAACGAGAGCTGCCCACAGGACACGCACGGGCCAGGCTGCCAGGAGCACTGCCTTTGTCTGCACGGTGGCGTCTGCCTTGCAGACAGCGGCCTCTGCCGGTGCGCACCCGGCTACACGGTGAGGCTGTGCCCCACCAAGGGGAAAGGAGGGGCGGGGTGGGGCTCGACCTCCACTCACCTGGCCCTCTGCTTTCAGGGACCTCACTGCGCTAACCTATGTCCACCGGACACTTATGGGATCAACTGCTCTTCCCACTGCTCCTGCGAAAATGCCATCACCTGCTCTCCCATCGATGGCACGTGCATTTGCAAGGAAGGTAATGGACTAGGGTCTTTGGGAACGGCGGGGGTGGAGGTGGGGTGTGAAGAAAGCAGTGCCAGGGCAAAACTTATTGGAAGTGGGCTTGTGGGAACGGATCCAAGATAGTTCCTGCTAGAACACTTTCTTTCTTTGTCCCTTCTCATTCTCCCTGTCCTGTCCTCCTCTTCTCCCTTTCCTATCTTTTTTTTTTTTTTTTTTTTTTTTGAGACAATATATAGCCCAGGATAGATTCAAAGTCCAAGCACCCATCCTGTCTCAGCCTCTGGAGTGCTGGAATCACAGCCAAAATGCCCTAGTCATTTTGCTTTTTTTTTTTTCTACAAAGGTCATACTTTCCTTTAAAGATGCAGACCAAAAGATAGCTCTGTGCCAAGCACTTCACCCTCCATTCTATAGAAAAGACCCTGACTGAGCCAGCGAGGCCTTCCAAAGGCTAGCACTGTGGCATGTTGGCAACCCTTAGGCTGAATTCAAATCCAGTGGTATCAGACTTAGCCAAGTATCAAGTCTTCAGCCCCCATTTCTCCCTGTTACCCCAAGATGTCCTGGTGGGGTCCACTTTGAGCTTGGGTTTGTTACCAGCCTCTGTTCTGTAGGGGAGACAGGAGGCCCAGGTGGGAGAGAAGACACTGTTGATGGCTGAGCTGCATCAGTGGGAGTCTTTGAACTGTGTTCATGTGTTTTCTCATGCCCAGCTCACAGCATAAAGCTGGCATGACCCATGCCCAGTGTATTCCTTCTTGTCTCCTCTAGGTTGGCAGCGTGGTAACTGCTCTGTGCCCTGTCCTCCTGGCACCTGGGGCTTCAGTTGTAATACCAGTTGTCAGTGTGCCCATGAGGGAGTCTGCAGTCCCCAGACTGGAGCTTGTACTTGTACTCCTGGGTGGCATGGAGCTCATTGCCAGTTTCCCTGCCCGGTGGGTGATCACAGCCCACCTGCCTGGGGGAGGGGAGTGCACAGCACCCTCAGCTGACTGGCTCTCCCCTCCATTTGCTCTCCAAGAAAGGGCAGTTCGGTGACGGGTGTGCCAGTGTCTGTGACTGTGACCATTCTGATGGCTGTGACCCTGTTCATGGACACTGCCGATGTCAGGCTGGCTGGATGGGTGAGTGTTCTGGGTGTCTGGGTCTCAGGTCTGCTGTGGAGTTGGGCGTGTACTCCACAGGAGTACACCCTTACTTGTCTCCTACAGGCACACGCTGCCACCTGCCTTGCCCAGAGGGCTTTTGGGGGGCCAACTGCAGCAATACTTGCACCTGCAAAAATGGGGGTACTTGTGTACCTGAAAATGGCAACTGTGTGTGTGCACCAGGGTTCCGAGGCCCCTCCTGCCAGAGGCGTGAGGCTCCCTGTACCCCACCCCACCCCTTGGCTTCTGTCACTGACTCCCATCTCCAGGACAGTTAATCCAGGGGAAGGTGGGAGGGAGACCCTGCTCAAGGCCCCAAGTCACCAGGCACCTCTTTCCCCAGCCTGCCAGCCTGGTCGCTACGGCAAACGCTGTGTACCCTGCAAGTGCAACAACCACTCTTCCTGTCACCCTTCGGACGGGACCTGCTACTGCCTGGCAGGCTGGACAGGCTCTGACTGCTCTGAGTGTACGTAGCGGCTTGTGTGTGAGCGGGAGAGCCTGCTGCCTGGGTGCCTGAGCCTAGCGGCGTGTGTGTGTGTGTGTGTGTGTGTGTGTGTGTGTGTGTGTGT
>NC_022022.1:1047754-1055692 GCF_000317375.1 Microtus ochrogaster
GTGTGTGAGGGGGAGCGAGAGAGTGTGTGTGTGCTTGTATGTGTGGGAGAGAATGTATGTGAACACACATGTACATGTGTGAGGGAGAAAGAGAGGCGTGTGTGTGTGTGTGTGTGTGTGTGTGTGTGTGTGTGTGTATGTGAGCAGGAGAGCCCGCTGCCTGGGTGCCTGAGCCTAGCGGCTTGTGTGTGTGTGTGTGAGTGTGTGTATGTGTGTATGTGAGCAGGAGAGCCTGCTGCCTGGGTTCCTGAGCCTAGCGGCGTGTGTGTGTGTGTGTGTGTGTGTGTGTGTGTGTGTGTGTGAGCGGGAGAGCCTGCTGCCTGGGTGGCTGAGCATGGAACCTCAGTCTCCTGGCTCTGGGCAGAAGGCCCCCTACTCACCTTGGTTATCTGTACAATAGGAGAAATCCTGCTATCACTTTCCTACTGGGAACTGGTTTGGGTGGAGGATGCAGCAGTGAACAAGTCAGAGGGAAAGTTTTCTGCCTCTCCAGAACCTGGAAACAGCAAATCTCATAAAGTCCCCTCTTGGACATATTCTTATTTTCTCTTCCTTTAAAAATATTAATATATAAACTATTAATTTATTCTTTGAAAATTTCATATATATATATGCTATGAGTCTTGATGAAATCCTACTCCCCATCATGCCCCCTAATATATCTTTCTCCTACTTAAATGTTCATTCCTTTTGTATAATCCGTCGAGTCTAGTTTGTTTGCCTGCGTGGGGCTGGTGACTGGAACATGGGTCTCCTTCCCCCAGCAGCCGTGGCTGTTTTATCTCTTTCTCACACTGTGTTGACTGTGTCATCTTCCACATAACCATATGATGATAAAGAGATGAGCGGTCTGGGCAGCAGAAGCATGTTTTAGAGGGAGCTGCTGCCCAGAGATGGCTGACTGTACTTCTGCCAGGGCCTCAAGTGCTCTTGGTGAAGTATTTGGATTGTTGTATTTTCTGCCTAGAGTTCAGCAGTGTCTACTATTAGATGATTTGCTAGGATCACACACAGATAATGTATTAGGCTGTAATCCCAATACCCTGGCAGGAGACAGATGTTTGAAAACAAAAACCAAGCCTAGTGCTGAGCCCTCCAGGGGCTGCTGAGAAGCTCTGGCTCCTAGCCCTGGGGACATTGTTCTGAAATGGCTGTTAGGGAGTGGATAGTGGGCCAAGATGGCTGGAGATGAGCATTCCAGCCACTGGTGTGGAGATGCCCTTCAGAGCCTTAGGACCAAGAAAAGGCCAAGCTCAAGACTTCAGAGATACTGAGGCCTGAGCGTTCATGCAGAGGGGGTGGCTTGGCCCTGCCTGACAGCCCTTGTCTCCTGCAGCATGTCCCCCAGGCCTCTGGGGACTCAAATGCTCCCAACCCTGTCAGTGTCATCATGGTGGAACCTGCCACCCCCAGGATGGGAGCTGTGCCTGCACTGCAGGCTGGACTGGACCCTACTGCCTGGAAGGTACCAACAGAGAGCTAACTCCCTGAGCGTACCATAGCCCTATCCAAGAGGAGGCTGCAGTTTGCCGGCTCTGTGACCCCTGCTTGCCCCCTTGGTTCTCTCCAGGCTGCCCTCCAGGAGTATTTGGTGTCAACTGCTCCCAGCTCTGCCAGTGTGGCCCTGGAGAGAGGTGCCACCCAGAGACTGGGGCCTGTGTCTGTCCCCCAGGACACAGTGGTGCACCCTGCAGGATTGGTAAGTTCTACAGCCCAGGGTCCTCATCCCGTCTCTTTCTTCCTTCAAATGCACCCACGTTCACGAGTAGAACCAAGGTGCCCGTCTCAGTACCCACTTTCTCACAGGAAGTCAGGAGTCCTCCACCATAATGCCCACCTCTCCTGTGACCCATAACTCACTGGGTGCAGTGATTGGCATTGCCGTACTGGGGACCCTTGTGGTGGCCCTGGTAGCCCTGTTCATCGGCTACCGCCATTGGCAGAAGGGAAAGGAACATGAGCACTTGGCAGTGGCTTACAGCTCTGGGAGGCTGGATGGCTCAGATTACATCATGCCAGGTGAGCTAGGGTTGTGCTTAAGTGAATGATAGGCAGTGGGGTGCTGCTGCCTATTCCCCATGGGATGTGTGTGGGGGGAAGGATGGAGGGAGTCAGGGGGGGTCACACTGCTGCTGTCCTGGCCTGATGTTTGTCCTGCAGATGTCTCTCCGAGCTACAGTCACTACTACTCCAACCCTAGCTACCACACACTGTCCCAGTGTTCTCCTAACCCCCCACCCCCTAACAAGGTCAGTGCCTTGGGGGGTGTGCTCTGGGTGTGGGTGAAAGCCTCAACCCTGTGCTCTCCCTGAGGCATTGTCCCTCATCAGGTTCCAGGCAGTCAGCTCTTTGCCAGCTCCCAGGCATCTGAGCGAGCAGGCAGAACCCATGGACGTGATAACCATGCTACACTGCCCGCTGACTGGCAGCACCGACGAGAGCCCCGTGACAGAGGTAGGTGCTTGGAGACAGAGGCTGAGGAGGTGGATGTGTGCAGCCTCACCTGCTGGATCATCTTGGTGGGGTTGGGGTGGGGGAAGGGGACCAGAGGTCTGACTTCTGTTTGATTTTCCTCAGGCTCCGGCCACCTGGACCGAAGCTATAGCTGTAGCTATAGCCACAGGAATGGCCCAGGACTATTTTGTCCTAAAGGTATGGAGCACAGAGGCAAGGAAGGGAAGGGAAGCTGGGTCAAGGAGCCGGTGCTTCTAAGAAACCTGATTTCCTTCCTTGATCCTTAGGTCCCACCTCGGAAGAGGGACTGGGGGCAAGCGTTATGTCCCTGAGCAGTGAGAATCCCTATGCTACCATCAGAGATCTGCCTGGCCTGCCTGGAGAACCTCGAGAAAGCAGCTATGTGGAAATGAAAGGCCCCCCATCAGCGTCTCCTCCCAGGCAGCCCCTTCATCTCCGGGACCGCCAGCAGCGGCAACAGCAGCCACAGAGAGACAGTGGCACCTATGAGCAGCCCAGCCTCTTGAGCCATAGTGAGCCCTCTCTGCCCCCAGCAGGGGATACAGGGCACTGGAACATGGGAAGCAGGAAGGGAGAAGGGGAAGGGAGAGAAGAAGATAGTGGCACGATACGGCAAGAGCAAGGCCTTTGGGTGGCTTGACCTCAAACCAGGCATGACATTCAGAGAGTTGCCCCGCTTCTTCGAGTCTGTTCCTCACCTGAAGGTTGAGTATTAGAGATGGTGCTTGTTTAGCACCAGAGAGGTAGAATTAGCATCCAGAAAAGTGAAACCGAGTTGTGGTCGGTATCCTTTGAGGTGAACAGCGTAGGGAGAGCCAGGGAACACCTCGAAGAGTTAACGCATCCTTTCCTCTCTTTCTTCAGATGAAGAGTCTGTGGGCTCTATGCCCCCTCTTCCTCCAGGCCTGCCTCCTGGCCACTATGACTCACCCAAGAACAGCCACATCCCTGGACACTATGACTTGCCTCCGGTACGGCATCCTCCATCACCTCCACCTCGGCGCCAGGACCGCTGAAGTCAGCACTGCATGGGGCAGTGCCTGTATACCCTGCCAGGAGAGGCAGGCCACGAACACGCACATTTGATGAAGTGAGCAGAGAGACTAATGTCGGCCTTCAGCTTCCACCAAGGGAGACACAAGTTGACAAACCGTTAACTCCCTTTTCCCTTCCCACAGTTCTTTGAATCCCCAAGGCTCTGTGGACATCATTGGTGGGCTGAATGTTGTTGTATATCGTCTGATTTCAGACTGATTTTAAAAATGTGTTGGGTACCTTTTCTGTATATATACCAGGTGGGACTGTGTCTGCGTCTGGTTGGCTTCAGACGGTGCCAGGCACAGTTCTGGCTTCCCGGGTAGCCAGACTGGCTCCAACAGCAGACCCTCACTACCTGCTCACCCTTTACTTGGTAATCCTCCATGTTTTGCTCAGAGGATTGCGCCCTGCCTGTGGTGTTTATCTTCCTGGTACTTCTTGGGCTACACACAAACTTCCTGTGCCTCAATGGCCCTGCAGCCTACCTCTTTTTGTCTGCTTTCTCTCTTTTCTGGAGTAAAGGCTACCTGGTATCCTTCTTCCTCCCCTAGGGACTGGCACATCTGAGTTCAGCCTAGGTCCTGTGTTATCTGTTGACTCTTGTCTTTCACATATCCCAAAGTGCCGGCCCCACCCCTCTTCTCTCTTCATAGCTACGGATGCTTCTTCATGCACCTGTAGAAGGCGAGAATAGTGCCAGGCAGGGCTTTGGCTTGTTTTGTTTTTGAAACATTGTTTCACTATGTAATCCTGGCTGTCCTGGAACTCACTATGTAGATTAGGTTGGCCTTGAACTCAGAGGTCTTTCTGTCTGTGCCTCTTCCGTGCTGTGTTTAAAGGTGTGTGTCACAGTTACAGGAGGTGGGGGCGGGGCTCAGTCTGCACTCAGATGTGATGGCCACATTACTAGATTAGCCTCTGCCTCCCCCTAGTGGCAGGAGTACTGTTTATGCTCACTACTGTTTTTCCTTGGCGCATGGTAGTCAATAAATGTTCCTTTAAAAGCTTAGTGGCTGAATGACAGTACCAGTGCTAGCTGTGGTAAATACTAGTACTTGTGTTCTCAGTGTCCCTCAGAACCTAGTTTGGAGATCTCTTCAGAAGTAACTTCCCTGCAGGGAGCCGCACCAATGCTTAAAATGCTGGGCTCCATGTCAGGCTAGAGGAAGCAAAAACTTCAAAGAGGCCCAGGATAACAAAATGGCAAGGATGGGACCTCCTGGATCAAATCATTACCAGACTGAGCCTCCAGTCCTCCAGTAACCTGCATAGAGGAGAGCATTCAGTATCAGCCTGAGCAGCTAGCTTGGGCCCTTACCACTAGGGCCTCTCTCTAGAGAATGGACCACCCTTCTGAGTGTTCTCCATGCTCAGTGTTGCCCCACTCCCCACATCTCCATGAGTAGGGACTGTTAGGCGCTCGCCCACTCAGGACACGCGGATCCTGTGCTGCCTGAGCCCAGCAGTACCAAACCACGCCCACTCGCTCCGACCCAGGGCAATCAGGCATCTGTCTGTCTGCCTCGCGCAGTTTTTGCCCGTTGCTCTGGCCACAGCCCCACCCACCCAGACTCGTTGTCTTGGAGAGAGACTCGCGCAGATCCTGCAGTTGCTGGCCAACTGGGTCTGGTGAGTGGCGATCCTCAGGGCGAGGCCCACAGAGTCCTGTCTCATCTTGCCTCTCACTCAAGGAGTCCAGAGCCACCAGAATGTCAAATGAGCCGAGTGCCACGGGGACCTCACCTAGGACACCTCGTCCTGGGGCCCAAAAGTCATCCGGTGCGGTAACCAAGAAGGGGGAGCGGGCTGCTAAGGAGAAGCCAGCAACTGCCCTGCCTCCAGTGGGTGAGGAGGAGCCAAAAAATCCCGGTATGCTGGCAGGGCTGAGGCTGGGTTGATCAGCTCAGAACTTTGCTTTATTATTGTTATTAAATTAAATCTGGTCTGGAACGTGCTATATAGACGAGGCTGGTCCAGAACTCAGAATTTTATCTCTGCTGAGACTAAAGGTGGTCTCCTCAGGAGTTGGCCTTAAAGAATACATATTTCCTGGGGATGCTGACATACCCCATTAGATGTGATAAGATATGCCAAAGAAGACTAGGGCGGGGTGGGAAGACCCCATGATGCTGTAGGAGGGGCTCTTGAGCAGAGCTATAGATACTCATTTAGCCAATGTGGCCATGGACACAGTTCTGCTTTGGCATATTTAAAGAAAAGTATTAAAGTTAGATGAACAGGACCATGGCTTTTCTTGTAGAAAGTGACAGAACCTAATTTTCACCAATTAAGTGCAAAGAGAAAATTGTCAGGTGTCTTCATACAAATTTGATGCTTTTGTTAGCAAAGAGGGTCAGGACCCTGCTATCCCTGAAATGGAGATAAAACAACCTGGGAAAAGATTCTAAGGGTCCACCTTTTGCCAGTTGCTATCTCCATGTCCGTGCTAGTGGCCAGGACAGGCAGATTATGAACTGGAGAAAAAGCATCTTCCATAGAGAGGACAAGATAGCACTGAATTCCCTGGGCATAAATGGTGCACACTTGTAACCACAGCACTTGGAATGCTGAGGCGGCAGGCACTTGGGTTCCTGATAAAACTTGGGCTGTATACAAAGCAAGGGAGAGGAGAGGAGGGCAGTAGTACGGTGAGCTGTGACAAGCTTAGTCCAGGGACAGTGATAGCTGGCACGGGTGTGGAGGTGCAAGGGGGTGGGTCAGGCTCCTGGGAGGTAGAAGTGAGGGGCCCAACACAACCGAGTACCAGGTTCCTAGCCTGAGATGCTAGCTTGGTTGAGATGGGATTTATGGGAAGAAAGCAGGAAGGAGGAGCATGCGAGGTGGACCTTCAGGAGTGAGGGTCCACAGTGGTAATGAAGAGTGGTTATGGCGTTGGGATGTTCAACCCTGAGACTCCCTGAGACGGGTCAGAAGTCTGCCTGAAGAGGGACAAGGAAAGCCCAAGCAGCTTTGGCAGATGCAGGGGAGAACTCGAGTGACAAGCATACAGGGACCCTGGGCAAGGGCAATATGGAGGGCACAGAGGTTTACGGTTGCCTGGCAGGGGCAGACATGAGTCTCACATGAGGTAGAGGTGTCTGATATGTGTGTAGATTTAGAGGAAACTCCATCTGATGGCCCATTTCTCAAACTCGGAAGTGGGGCCATTTTAGCATTGGTGTGGGAGTGGAGGAAGACAGATTAAGTTCCTTTGAAGCACTACACATCGGGAACAAAACTGTGAGAGCCCGGGGTGGCCAGGAGGGTGCTTTCACGCTTCTCAGGTTATTCCTATTGATGGTAAAGTTTGAGGGACTCACTCTTGAGAGGTGAGTGATGCCAAGAAGGACGAGGGGCATATCTAATAGAAGAGAGGCAGCCTGAGCATGCACAGGGCTGTGTAGGGGCCACCCAACTCCCCCCATAACTCGGTAAACTAGGCTAAGTGGCTGAGCATTTCCTATGATAGCTGGGCACGGGAGTAAAGCTCCCCTCACCTTTGCCTCAAAGAGCTTGGTGTGTCATGCAGGCTCTGGGTAAGCTGGGGCACAGTCCTCTGCTGGTGGCCTGGGTGCTGCTGTGGGTTGTTGGTTTGGAGGAGCCTGGGCTACCACGCAGAGAACTGAGAAGAGCAAGGGTCTCTTGGGGTTGCCAGACACCAAGTTTGCAGAGCCTCAAGATGGTAGGCGGTGGGCAAGACGGAAGGAACGGAACTTATCAAGGCAATGAGGATTTTCAATACTTAGAAACTCTGGGAGACTGCTTAGCAATACTATATAAAAAAGTGTTAACAGGTCAGCAGCTCTGCTGGGCAGGCCTTGTCCCCCTCGGTGAGCTCTTGCTTTCCTCCAGTGTTTTCAGCATAGGTCTTAGCAAGGTAGCCTCCACCTTGGAGTCGCTGTGAGTGTGGAGGTTCCCACGCTGAATGCGGGGCTCACTCTGCTGCCACCCCGCAGAGGAATACCAGTGCTCGGGGATCCTGGAGACAGACTTCGCAGAGCTCTGCGCACGGTCAGGCTACACGGACTTTCCCAAAGTCGTCACCCGGCCACGGCCCCATCAGAACTTTGTCCCTTCTGCCTCCATGTCAGAAAAACCCACCCAAGGTGAGCCACAGCCCACCCAGCTCACTCACTGGCGGGGCACGCTGCAGCTGCGGTGCCCTGATACTGCACCGTTTTCTAGACGACCAGCGGCTGTCGGCATCCTGTAGCCAGAACAGCCTGGAGAGCAAATACGTGTTCTTTCGGCCCACCATTCAGGTGGAGATGGAGCCAGAGGACAGCAAGGCAGTGAAAGAGATCTACATCCGAGGTGAGTGACGCCCGCTGCCTCTGCCACTCCCCTCCAGCTCTCCCCTCCACTGGCTCCGCCTCTGCCACTCCCCTCCAGCTCCCCCTCCACTGGCTCCGCCTCTGCCACTCC
>NC_022022.1:1055872-1080960 GCF_000317375.1 Microtus ochrogaster
CCCCCCCCCCCCAACAGTTCGCAACAAGCCCCTCCCAGGCCTGAGATACCTTTGGCCTTTCTTCAGGTTGGAAAGTTGAGGATCGGATTCTGGGTATCCTCTCCAAATGTCTACCCTCCCTCAGCCAGCTGCAAGCCATCAAGTGAGTGGCGCTGTGGGAGGTCAGCCTCTGGCGGCTGGGATGGTGGAGTCCAGCTGTTTCTGTTTCCAACACCAGCTTGTGGAAGGTGGGGCTGACGGATAAGACCCTGACCACGTTCATCGCCCTTTTGCCTCTCTGTTCCTCCACACTCAGGTCAGTTGCGGTCAGGCCCCAGTGCCTAAGGGGCCTGCCTGGGGTGGGTGAGGGGGAAGTGGATACCTACAGAGTCATCAAGTCTGTTGGGTGGGATTCCCACCTGAGACCACTATTTTAGTCTACATGGCATCCACAGAGCCCTTTGAGGTCCCATCCTCCCCATGAACCCCACTCTTCTTAGAGATCATCTCCATGACTCAGTACAGTGAGGAGGAGGAGCCAGGAACAGATGCTGCTTTGCATATATGGGGATGGGGATGGGGATGTGGAGGAGTAGCTCATGCAATTCCTCATGAGGCTGTGTGCTAAGTTAGCCTTCTAGGAATCACAGGGTGGATGGGTAGAAGGCAGAGCCAGGTTTAAGATAGCCTACAATTTAGTTTGTTGCTTAGCTGTTTGCCCCTTTCCAGGTTTCTACAGGGCCCTAGAGTTAACATCCTCGCTTTACAAATACCCCTCAGTGCTATTCATGTGGGCTTTCATCCTGCAAACCAGATAGATGTGCTGAGAGCAGGGCCTCACACGGTCATACTTTCGGAATATTTTAGTCATTGGGGATCTCCTTAGACTGTTTTCTAGATGCTCTCAAAGAACCAGACTTGCTCTGTGCCCCTCCCCCTTGTCCGGCCTCCCTGGTGATTCCTCGGATTCCTCTCACTCTCAGGAAGGTATCTCTGGAAGGGAACCCACTGCCGGAGCAGTCCTATTACAAGCTCATGGGACTGGACAGCACGTGAGACTCATTGACTTCACTTTCCGTTCTTGGCCTATCCCCATTTGAAGTTATCTTCAGTCCTCACCTTTCTGTCTCCAGGCGCCTTTAATTCCTGCCCCTCCACCTATAGATCAGACAGAACCAAGCCCCAGGAACACTGGTTCTCTCTCTCCCTGTCCCAGGATCGCTCACTTGTCTCTGAGGAACAACAACATCGATGACCATGGGGCGCAGCTCCTAGGCCAGGCACTGTCCACACTGCACAACAGCAACAGGACCCTTGTTTCACTGAATCTGGGATTCAACCACATTGGAGATGAGGGCGCAGGCTACATTGCGGATGTGTGTGCTGTTGGGCAAGATGGACTGGGGACGCTGACTTGCCCTTGGCTTACAGGACTCTGTTTTCCAGGGCCTGAGGCTGAATCGCTCTCTCCTCTGGTTGTCCCTGGCACACAATCGTATTCAAGACAAAGGAGCACTGAAGCTGGCCGAGGTGGGTTTTTGCATGCTGAGCAGGGCAGGGGGCGGGGAATCTGATGCAGGTGTCTGATGCAGGGAGCTGGACTTGCCTCAGGTCCTGCGCCCCTTTGAGCTGACCCACAGGGAGGTGGTGGAGAGGAGGCGCCTGCTGCTGGAGAAAGGATCGCAGGAGCGGTCACGATCGGTGAGGAGCCGCCTGGTCCTAGGAAGGCTGCTTTTCTGCCCACTGCCCCTGACTCAAATTCCCTCCAGCCTCTTGACCCAGTCTCTGTCAAACCCAACTTGGTGCTGTAACTACACTGCCACTCTGGCCGTTAGAGTGTAGTTAAGAGAAAAGATACCATCAGATCACCTGGGCTTGAAATCCTCTCCACATTACCACTGCTTAACCTCCAAGTCTCACTTGCCTCAACTAAGCAGGTAACTTACTTTCTTCACAGAGTTGAAATGATTAAATGAGTTACTGTAAAGCATTTGAAACACTGCCTAGAACAGCTCAACAAAAGCTGCTGGCTGGGCACAATGCAAACCTTGTCAGTTAGGAGGCAGATGAAAGATGAGTTCAAGGACAGCCAGAGCCACAGAGGGAGACCCTGACTTTAGCCAAGATCTGGAGGTACTGTACAGTACATAAAGTTCTTGCCTGCCACACACAGGTGCTCGGTTTGATCCCTACCACTGCAACAAACCATCTTCCTCATCATCAATAAAACAATTCAAAGTGAGCTATTTCCCCTCCTGTGATGGAAACCTGAGCCTCCAGCCTAAGCTCACCCGTTCTGGCTCCTTGCCAACAGCAACTCTGTCCCAGACCAATGGCCAGGCAGGGAGGTGGGGAAGGAAAAGAACCTATTTATTTCCTCTGTACCCTCCCAATTTTGAGTGCAGCCTTCCTCCTCCCGACATGGGGACTCCAAAACAGAGCGTGAGAAGTCTCAGACAATGGGGATCAGCAGTGTTGCTTTGGCAGACAAGCCAGAAAAGATGCAGACAGTGAAAACACCCAAGGGCCTGGGCAAGAAAAAGGAGAAGTCAGGGGTAGGTGTGCTGGGTGAAAGGGAACCTTGGGCCTTGAATAGGCAGGGGAGGAGCTTCTATGGTGTATAGGGCAGGCAAGTCTCTGAGGCTCAACCTTCCTAGTCTCTCCCTCTGGGAGGCAGGGCATCCATTGTGTTTTCTTACATCCTTCACAGGAAGTTGTAAAGAAGGAGGAGAAGTCAGGCTCCGGGCAGTCACCCACACAAGGAACCCCTAAGAAAGAAGATGCCACAAAGGCAGGCAAGGGGAGTAAGTGTGAGCACATTTCTCTGGGGATCTTCCCACAGGGAAGAAGAGCCTTAGAGAGCTGGCTTTGGCATGGCTATTATGCCAGGAGCAGTTGTGTCTCGTCTCTCCTTGGGCCTTATTTATTCTTCACCTTGAAATGAAGAGTGACTCCACTTGGCCTCGACACTGTGACCCACTACCTTACCTCTCAGGACTAGACCTGTGGCTGTCCAGCTAGAGGGGAGCTCACTGCAGGTTTTCCTCACCCAAGTCTCAGAGTTTGAGGATTCCCCTTACCAAGACCCTTTCTCGGGGGAGTTTGGGTGGTGTCAGGGGGGTCTGCTCTGTGCATTCTGGCTCCTCTTCTGGTCCCAGAGGTCACCATCCCCGAGCAGAAGATGAGCAAGGGAAAAGGGCCCAAGACGGGGAGCAAAGAGAAGCGCAGCATCCTCCTGGAGTCTGAGGTTCGTGCCGTCCACAGTCTTCACTGCTTTGGCAGTGGTCTCTGTAAGCTCTCTCCAGCCCACATGGAATCCTATCTGACCTGCACTTTCTGTGGAGATGATACAACTCCTCATTTCCCTTCCCATGTGGCAGACAGGCCCCTTTACCTCCTCGTCTAGGAGGATCCCCAGTTTGGATCTGCTGTACACCTGAAGCTCTGTTCTCTAAGGTCTTCAGCTCATCACCTGCCCCTCCAACACTGCACAGGAACAAAGGGTGCTTTTGCCCCACAGGTGCCAAGACACTTTGTCAGCACACTGCCCCATGCAGGATCAATCATCCTTAGGAAGCCTTCTTTGGGCCATCTACTTCCTGGCTCCCAGTTCCTCCAAGTCCTCCATCTCGTCCTCTCTATTCTCTCTGTCACATACTCCTGGAAGGGAAAGCCTTCTGGCATCCAAGACAACTTCTGGCGGAGGATGGCTTTTTATTTCCCACATGACAGTCTTTGCATCGGGTAAACTGTCCCTTCTCATCAGGACCATCAGCTTCCCAAATGCTCTTTAATCGAAGGGTTACAAATGCTTATTAAAACCTCAGTCCCTCGTGAACTCGGGGCTCCAGGGCCTTTGCTTGGGGAGCTCCTCTCTTCCTTTGAATGTCTGTGCACATTCAAATTTCACTCCCAGGTTGCCTCTTCTAAGGTCTCTGCTCTTACGGGCCCAGCCACACTACATTCCTGTTTAATCCTCTGGTTCCCCACACCAAGGAATGTTTTGAGGGTATGGGCTTATTTATCTTTGTTTCTCCAGCACCTAGGATACAGCCTGAATTATAACCAGCACTCAAAACCTGTATGTTGAATGAATGAATGAATGACCTGTTGACCAGCTCCCCTCTCCTCTGCTGCAATTAGTATTCTGCTTTAGCAGCTGGTTGTCGAAGCTACAGAGATGGTCAACCCTCTCCTGGAGCCTGTGGAGCACCGAGATGGGAAAGTTTTCATGCCTGGGAACAAGGTCCTTTTGCACCTCAACCTCCTCCGTATGTTTGCAAGCCTTACCTATCCTTACTGCGGGACTACCCAGGCTCCATTTTGCTAAGGGGTGCCACCAAAGCTCCTTGGGGTGTATTGGAGCTGGAGTTGAGAGGAAGTGCTAGGTCAGGGAGGGCTTGAGTAAGATAGCTAGGTGGGGAGGAAGGTGTGAAGTAGAAAGAATTGGGGTAGAGGGCTAGTTAAAAAGCCAGTCCTGCCTAGTGAACTTGGGGATGGGGAGTCAGGCTGCCAGGTGTGATACCAGGTACCACTGTCTGTTTCTCCTCTCAGGAAACCGAATTACAGAAGTGGGGTTGGAAGGTTTCCTTACTGCCGTGCAATACCAGGTTCAGGTCTCCAAGCCCAAGAGTTCATCCAAGGGTCCCTTGGGGCTGCTGTGGCTATCCCTGGCGGTGAGTTCCTGGCCCATTTACAGAAGGTTTCATTGTCCTGATTCTTTGCTTCAATGCAGCAACCTTTGTTTTCTGTTGTCATCAACAGCATGACTGCTCTCCCCTGCTCACCAGTCCTAACACTGTAAAAAGGGCATTGTTTTCTCCTGAAGACAAATCTTCATTCCCGCTAATGTTCCTTTTCTTTTTCTTTCAGAAAAACTGCTTTGACCCACAGTGTCCAACATACACCATGATTCAGGAACTGATGCTGCCAAGGGACCCTGTGAAGGCCAAGGTCAGGGAGGAGGAGGCCACAGCTACCTAGGCTTCCCATGGGAGACACCTTGGACCATTATCAGCCTATTGCTGTGCTATTCTTTGAAAATCACTTCAGAACTGTTGGGAACATTTGGGCTCCTGAGTCTGTTCATATTGCCTGGTTAGGCATGGCAGAGTGGTGGCCTGAATCACACGGTATCTGTTGGGGGGATGAACTGAGCTCCTGGCTCCACCTCCCGAGTGCCCCAGCAGCATCCCCCAGCCCCTCTCTGCCAGCATGCACACAGCTGATGATGGAACTAGGACCCATCCCCCAGCATCCTTGCTGCTTATCTCCAACCCATGTGTTTGCCTGGCTTGTGAGACAAATGCACTCTGGAGAGGGTACTGTAGCCATATTTGCATAGCAAAGGCCAAACATTAGACATGGCAGGTGAGCAACCTGAAATCATGGACATCCAGAGTTGGGACTGCCAGGCTGCCTCTAAATTCTGGAGAGCCCATGCTAACCTACAGGGAATCTCCAACCTCTTTCATCTCTTGGCCCTCCGCACTGGCTGCTGAGTGGCTCCAGGGACATCTTTCTCCATTGCTCTGAGTCCCAGACTGATCATCCATGGTGGCTTCTCCAGTTACATCTGCCAGATCCCCTGTCTTGATCAACAGCTATGGCTGTTGTATGGGGTGTATGGGAAGGAGAGGGATGAGGGCAGTGAGGACTGTCTTCTTCACGCTGTGCAGCTGAGGGCAGGTTATGAGATCCCGTTCCTTTGGGTGAAGTAACCACAAGGTTACTGGTCTAACCTCTTTTGAGAAGATACACCCCCGAAACTTTGGGAGAGGCGACAAGACCTGGTGTGGGATGGTGTGGCGGGGCTCTTCTGGCTCCCTCTACCCTTTCATGACCAGTCACAACCAACATGCCCTGTATCAGTCTAAGAATCATACAGCCACAATGGAAGAATATTTAACTTTTCTTTAAAAAAACTTAACCATGAAAGGAAGAAAATAAGAGTATACATTATTTTAACAGCAAAACAGTCATTTCCATATCTATATTTTATATATTATATATATTTATATATATGTATATATACACCTAGCACAGTGTGTATGTTCATCAGTGGGAGTGGAGTGAGGGCAATGAGCCAATGTTGCTGTGGCCCCCGGGGAAGGGTCCTGAATTAACTCGGACTCTGCTTTCTTAGGGTCTGTTTTGAGCTCCTTAACGTACCTGCTGTATTTGTTTCTATGGGGCAAATAGGGACGGGGTGAGCATGAGTGAGGCAAGATGCTCCCCACGGGCTCGTCTCCTGACAAACAGCCTGGAGTCCGGGAGACCAGGGAGACCTCCCTGGCTGGAACACAGGCAATCACCGCCCTGAGCTGGGCTGCTGACTGGCTCTCATCTTACTGGTCTCTGATGGGTTGAGCATGCCAGAGACAGAAAAAAGGCTAAGTTATTTACAATGGCAAAAATGCACATACAATAGACATATTTATAGGACACTAAAGGGACAGAGGAGAGCCAGGCACCCAGCTGTCTCGGGCCTAGGAAGAAGGGGAGGAAAAAAGTGCATTTACACATAAGCCTTCTCGTTTGACTTGTACACCTGAGGGTACTGTGCACCCAGGACACCCCACATATGCTATGTAGCTATGTGGGGTAAACCACTGCAGGAGGCCTACTGCTGTGATCAGCATGCTCAGGAGATGAAAGCCATGGAGATTTGGCCAATAGGAAGAGACATTGAAACTGGACTCTGTCCAATGTGAACAGATCAATCAACATGCAGGTCTCTCCTTGGGCCTTTGGCATCTGTCAAGTGGAGGCTTGGGTCTCCTAGTGTTGTGCTCTGGCTCAGGCCAGACTCTGGTAGAATGGAGAAGCCGAGGCTCTGGTTGTCTGGATGGCTATGGTCCTGGTGATGCAGCTGTGTCTGTGGCACTGTCTTCCAGGGGGGTGTCGGAGCCTGTGGGAGGAGGGTGAGGTTGAGAAGCTGGCTAGGTTTGCAATGTTCTGTTTCAAGTCCCAGGCTTAACTCTTCAGCACCAGCTGTTGGTGACAAAGCTTTCTTCTCCAAAAACTCTCCTTTATTTTTATTAAAATAATTTTGCTGGTGCGTATGGAGTGTGTGTGGAAGCTTTGCAGGAGTCAGTTCTCCTTCCACTGTGTGAGTCTTGGAGATTGAACGCAGATGGTCAAGTTTGGTACAAATGCCTTTAAACACTGAGCCATCTTGTCAGTCCAACCCTTGTTTCCTGTGGGACTTCAGCAGGTCTATGAGTACCTCACTTCTGTCCGGCCTCCAAAACCAAGACAGGTAAGTGTTTTAACTTTGAGTCAAGCCATGGCAGTGGCCTTTCCTCGAAATCCAGGTTTGAGCCACTAAGAACCTGCAGCAGAGGTAAAATCTGGCCCTCCTGGTACATGACCTCCTCAACATAAAAAGAGGGTTCTGGGGGCTGGAGATGTGACTCAGCACTAAGAACACTTGCTCTTAGAATGGAAGAACTCTTCCAGAGGACCCAGGTTCAGTTCCCATCACCTATATATGGCAGCTCATAACCATCTGTAACTCTAATTTCACAGTATAAAAGTTGCCTATGGCCTCCTCAGGCATTGCATGTATGTGGTATACAGATTTACATGCAGACAAAGCATCTATACACACAAAGGATTTTAAAAAGAGGGCTCTGTACTTCTGGAGGCATCACAATTCCTGACTTCAAACTCTACTACAGAGCTACTACTGAAAACAGCCTGGTATTGGCATAAGAACAGACAGAAGCGGTGGCACACGCCTTTAATCCCAGCACTTGGGAGGCAGAGGCAGGCGGATCTCTGTGAGTTCGAGGCCAGCCTGGTCTGCAAGAGCTAGGTCAGGCTTCAAAGCTACAGAGAAACCCTGTCTCGAAAAAAAAAAAAAACAAACAAAAACCAAAAAGGACATGAGGACCAATGGAACCAAACTGAAGACCCAGATATCAATCCACAATACCTACGAACATCTGATTTTTGACAAAGAAGTGAAAAATATCAAATGGAAAAAAGAAAGCATATTCAACAAATGGTGCTGGCATAACTGGACATCAACATGTAGAAGAATGAAAATAGACCCATATCTATCACCATGCACAAAACTCAAGTCCAAATGGATCAAAGACCTCAACACAAAACCAACCACACAGAACCTCATAGACCAGAAAGTAGGAAATACACTTGAATGCACTGGCACAGAGAACCACTTCCTAAATAGAACCCAGCAGCACAGACACTGAGAGAATAACTGGGACCTCCTGGAACTCAGAAGGACATGGTCAACAAGACCAAAATGGTAGCCTACAAAATGGGAGAAGATCTTCACCAATCCCACATCATACAGAGGGCTGATCTCCAAAATATACAAAGAATTCAAGAAATTGGACACCAAAAGATCACATAATCTAATAAAAAAAATGGAGTACAGACCTAAACAGAGAACTCTCAACAGAGGAATCTAAAATGGCTGAAAGACACTTAAGGAAATGCTCAACATTCTTAGCCATCAAAACAGCTCTGAGATTCCATTTTACACCTCTAAGAATGGCCAAGATCAAAAAACACTGATGACAACTTATGCTGGAGAGGATGTTGGGTAAAGGAAACATTCCTGCATTGCTGGTGGGACTGCAAGATGGTACAGCTCCTTTGGATATCAGTATGGCGATTTCTCAGAAAATAAGGAAACAACCTACCTCAAGACCCAGCAATACCACTTTTGGGTATATACCCAAAGGATGCTCAATCATGCCACAAGGACATGTGCTCAACTATGTTCATAGTGGCTTTGTCATAGCCAGAACCTGGAAACAAACTAAATGCCCCTTGACTGAAAAATGAATAAGGAAAATGTGGTACATTTACACAATGGAGTACTACACAGCAGAAAAAAAAAATGACATCCTGAAATTTGCGGGCAAATGGATGGATCTAGAAAACGTCATATTGAGTGAGGTAACCCAGACCAAGAAAGACAAATATCATATGTACTCACTCATAAGTGTCTTTTAGACATAAAGCAAAGAAAAACCAGCCTAAAATTCACAACCCCAGAGAACCTAGACAACAAAGAGGACCCTAAGAGAGACATACATGGATCTAATCTACATGGGAAATAGAAAAAGACAAGATCTCCAAGTAAACTGGGAGCATGGGGATCATGGGTGGAAGGCAAGAAGTAGTTCTCTGACACATGCTCTACCCTTTTCTCATTATGTAACCCTGTCTGGTCAGGAACTATAGTCTAGGCTGACCTTGAACTCACAGAAATTCGGCTGCCTGTTTCCTGGCAAAGATCCCTTTCTGAAGCTGAGGGAATGTGTTGGTCACGCCTCAGGGAAAAGAGTCATGGGCCCACCCCGAGCACTTGGTTATGCATTCCCTCAAGGTGGCAGTGCAGGAACTGGCTTTACTCACCTTCTTCAGGGCAGAACTCCTGACTGGTTTGGGAGTCAGAGGCCAGTGCTTCCTTGGTTGGGGGAGAGAGAGAGTGATCTGTCCATCTGGCTGCCTCTGTGTGAAAACTGCCCACAGGAGTGGTCCCCCCAGACGACTCTCCTCCAAGGGACTTGAGAAGCTCTCTGTGGGCCAGTTCCATGTCCTAGAAGAGTTGTGGGGGAGGGGGCGTCTGAGTCCCAGGGCTAAGGCTCAGAGGGTATGGCAGGGTGAGCTGAAGATGAACTGGGGATGGAGCCTAATGGTAGAGTGTTTTTCTAGAATGTATGAAGCCCTAGGCTCAATTCCATATACATACATACATATATATGTGTGTGTGTGTGTGTGTGTGTGTGAATATGTATATATGTATATCTATACACATGAACATTTGCTTATCCAGATATATAACTGTCCTGGGTCATGCTCCTTACCTTGAGTCTGTGGAGCTTGATGGTAAGCTGCTCGATGGTATGAAAGATCACACCCATATCCCTGAGGACCAGACTGGGGGAAGAGCCGCTGGAACACATTTGATCCCCAATGCCTCCCCTCTGGTGCTGAGGCTCTGTTGGCCATGTAGGGAGGCTGTGAGGCTGTGAGGGACTTAGGGGTGTCTTGGTAGGCGCAGTGTTGGAGTCCAGAGGTCCTGATGGCATGCTGACATAAAAACAGTTCCCTATACCGATGGCAAGAGAAAGAAATTAGTCAAGCAGACCCGTCTAAGTCATTCTCCCACTCCCTTAGAGTACCCTGTGATAAGAACGGGCCAGGGAGGCTTCTAAGACAACCTAGTGCATACAGGCCTATGCTTTTCCCTTTAGATGGCAACTGCTTCCCACCTGCCAGGGGAAGATGCTCAGTGATGAGAATGAAGAAGGGGCAAGATGGAGGTGTTACGCTGAGGGAGGAAGAGAGTGGCTCCCATTCATGGAAGGAAGGGTAGAGGGTTGAGGCCCCCCTGGAAAGCAGCAGGCAGCAGTATTTCAATGATGCACACCAACACTGCCCTACATGTCACCATCCCCTAGAAACACCAACTGACCATGGAGAAACAAAGGAACCTGTAAAGCCATGCAAACCTTTTCTCACCACAGTACTAGAGGAGTGGACAGGATTGGGAAGTGGTTGCTCAGGATGTCATGTTAAATACACTGGAGTGTGGGCACTGGCCAGACTTTCTTGCTTTCTTCCAGACCTGAGCATAGGCTGAAAGCTCTGAACTGAGCCTCTACATCTCCCAGTGAATGGTTTTTCAAAGCTGGAGGTACAGGTTTCCTTGCTGTCTTTGGGCTCACGTGCTACTTCCCAACCATCTCAGACAGCTCAGGGAGCACACAGGATGTTTGTGGGTAAAAGAACTCTGACAGCCAAGGCCCAATTCTAGCCCATGGGACCCCTGCTACAGCCTGGCCTGGCTTTGGCTGTAAAAAGAAGTTGATTACCCGTAGCCTGTGCTCCGCCTTCCACTTCAGATAGCTCAGATTCTGACTGGCCACTCTCTGGTAGTGCAGGGATAACTTTGCTGCCCGCCACCTTGGCTGCACCGACACCACCACCAGGGAGAGGAGAGACTGAGAGATAAGACAAGGGGAGAAGGAGGGAGAGAGAGCATGAAGGAGAGAGAGAGAAAGAAGTGGACATGTCGGGGATAACAAGAATAAAGGAAGAAAAGAACAAAGTGAGTACAAGATTATAAATGTCCCAGGAGCTGAAGAGAACATTCCACAAAGTCACCTTGGAAGAGCAGGAGCAGGTCAGTTCTCAGAAGCCCAGGAGAGGCAGCCTTTGGCCAACAGAGCAGGGGGCAGCAAGGCACAAGGGACTGATGTCAAACAATCCTCTCAGCCTCCAGTGGCCCAGACTTGGTATTACTATTCTGGCCACACTCCTCAGGAGAGCCTTCCTGGTCTATTCAGGCCTGGCTGGATTTGTCACAGAGCTGCCCACAGTATCCCCAACTTGGAACATCCTCTCTACCACTCTGCACATGCACTTGCTCCCAGACCACCCCCATTTTCAAGAGTCTTCCCAGATTTGTCTTAAGCTCCTCTGTTCTTAGCCACTTTCTGGAATAACAGGTATTTGCCCTCATTTTCCTAAAACTGAATCTCCTGGGAAAAGTGACCTCTTTCTCTCTCTACTCCACTCCAACTTTTTTCTTTAGATTAGATAATCAGTGAAGAATAGCAAAAAACTTTTCTTGGAAGTTGATCTGTGCTGGCTCTATTATAGAAGGAAAATGAGAATATACTTTGAATTTTGTCTAAGATACACAGGCATTAACTAGCAAATGAGGGCTTTGAGCCTTGCTTGTCTGACTTCAGGGCTCTTCATATCAACGTCTTTCCCCCCAGGTCCCAATGCCAGTGCTCACACAGGATCCAGGAGAAAGATGGAAAAAGAAGTGTCTCCCTGCAATATTCATCTCTACCCCAGCAAAAGTGTGAATACAATGGACACAAAAACATATTTTACCTTTTCTTACAACTTTGTAACTTGCTGCTGGTTCTGAGCTTGAAACCTCTTCATCTGGATTTCTATCCAGCTCAGGAGAGTCCCAGATGCCAGAATTTCTGGTCCTTGGTGGCAGCTGTGCCAGAGAACAGAGAGCCACATCCTCCCCATCTGGCTGGTTTCCCTCTAGCCTCAGGGTGTTGTCACCTATAGTGGGAGCTTGCCCTGGGGATCCTGGGTCCCAGGGGTGAGAGGTGATGCTGATGACAGAAGGGGTGGGTGTGAGGTCATCCTCAGGCTCGCCAGCAGCCTGAGTCTTCACAGTGTGACCGGGCAGCAGGCTACACAGGATCAGGTGCCGCAAGTTCTCCACTGCAGGAAAGACAGAGGAATGGCCTCCCAGATGAAGGATTGAACACAGCTTAGTAATGGGAAAGCTCAGGGGAGATGAGGGGTATCATTGCTCCTGCCACTAACACGGTCAATATGCTGCAGTCTAAGCGTGGAGCTGCTGGGTTTCTGGCTGACTAGTTGGTATTCCTGCATACAGCTCCCATAAAGTAAGAACCTTTGAGTAGGTAGAAGGTGAAATTCATATGGGCTATGCTACTGGGATTCCAGGGGCCAATGAAAAAGTCTTTGAGGCACTTACCATCTTCCAGGGCAGCATCAGCAAGTCCCTCCATGACTAGAGGGCCTGCGAGGGCCAGAAGGACAGGGTCCCTTGTCCTGATGCCTCTGTTTTCTCCATCCAGGGAAAGGGAAGGGTGAGGCAGGGCTCTCAGCTCCTCTGCATCCTCCTCCTGCGCAGGCTTTTCTTGTGCTACCAGTTGCTTCTCTTGAAAACTCTGCTGGGGCCCAGGGCCTGTTTTGGATGTGTGTTAGGGTGTGGGAGAGTAGAAGTATGAGGTGAGCCCATGTCCAGCTGTGGACCCAGGGCTTGGGAGCCCTGGTTGGTAAGTTCTCTGGAAGTTCATGGAGCACCTCCTGTGACCCCGACACATACCAGCAGACAGAGACTGTGCCTGAGATGCAATCAAAATCAACTAGGCAATCAGGCATTTGTTAGAAGGTGTTGAGTATTATGGAAAAAAGATAAAACAGATCAGGGTATGGGCATTAGAAGTGCTGGTTATACTACTAATTGACATAAACAACAAAAACAGTCATGGGGCAACTGCTGGAACCAAGCTATGAAGGATGCATGGGACACAGAGAAAGACATTCTAAGTGAAAGAGCACAGATGAGTGACATAGGCAGGGAACTCTTAATTTTAAGTTATTTAAAAATAAAAAACCTCAAAGAGAAGTTACCTGAAAACTGTGCTTCTACATCCTATCCCAAAAGTGACATCTTAAGTCCTTGCATACCCCAATACTCCTCACTCTCTGTGTGCATCTTGCTCCATGACAGTAATCTCTGGCTGAAGCAGGCAAGGGTATTTTTCTCCTAACCTTGTTACCCACAGAGGCAGCAAAAGTTGGTCAAGCTGTCAGTCAGTTTCCTCTCCCATTTCCCTTCTACTCATTTTATCAAGTGGCACCTCTCATACCTCTTGCCCTGATGGACTCTTTCATCATCTGACACCTTAATCTGACCCATACCCACACACACAAAAAGACAATGCTGGTTTCCCACACGATGGAGAGGGCCCTTACCTCCAGATAGTTCCTTGGTTTCTGGTTCAGTATGGTAAACTTCTGAGTCATTTATTTCTACCCTGAGGGAAGAAATCATTAAAGGTTAAAGCAGACCACCTGGTGGCAATTTCTAGCTTTGCCAGCCTGGTCAAGGTGTCATGAAATCTAGTCTGGTCCCGACATATCTTTCACAGGCAATAAAGGAGCAGGGTGCAAGGAAGAAGGAGCTGGGCCTCACCACCTGATGGGCTGCACAGGCTGACAGTGGAAGCTGGGTGTTGGCTTAGCTCCTCTAGCTGCATTCAATACCAGAACCCTGCTTCAGGGGCATCTCCACTATATCCAAATGTGAGGTGGTGGGAGAGCAGGGAGGACAGAAGGCAAAGAAGCAGAGGCATGTTCTTCCATCTGTTTCCCAATGGTATTTCTCTGTGGAGGCTACCTGTCTACCCTAGTGGTGAAAAGGCTGAGGAGTATCAAGACAGGCAGGCTGGACGGGAATGGTGCTGGGAACTGGAGGGCTAAGCACCATACCTGCTAGGGGTGGAGCCCTGGTAGGCTGGCTCCTGAGATCCTGGTGGGGAAGAATGGATGGGTGTTGGGGCAGCTCCAGGGTGCTTGGTGGCATTCTGCACAGCCTCTTCCAAGAGTTCCATCCATCTGTTGCTCGGCAGAAACACAAGCCCAGTGGTGAGAATAAGGCCAGGTACACTCCCTGTCCTCTGTGGACCCTATTGCCAAAAACCTTCAAAGCCCTCTCCACATTCTGTCTCAAGGACCCTCTGCTAGGCAGGTTTTCACCTCCATCAACACTTCTCACTGGCCATTCCCCTAGATTTCTATGACTCATAGCTACCAATTACTAGATATTAACACTTTTATAAGACTCATTTCCCCTTTCAAAATGAGAACCCAGAGGGGAAGAAACTGTCTGATTAAACTGTCTCTGCCCACTGTGCCATACCACCTCTAGCAGTCAGTGTTGGGAAACATGGGGTAGATATACATGGATTTATTTTACTTAGCCCAGGCCTGGTTACACCCTGGGTGATGGCTTCTGCTGCTCTGTGCCTATGTTGCCTCTTAACTTCTTAGTCCTCCATTCTGCTCTGGGGCTCGGCCCTGGTCTCATTGCTCAAATCCTTCTACACACCACTCTGGTTCCAAGGGAACAGAAGTTATACGGGACCCCGCAATCAATTCTCACATATTCTTGTCTGATGATGTCAATGCAACCAGCTCATAGATCTGGGGAGGGCCCAGTTCAGAAGTACAGATGATGAAGAAGGCTCGCTTATCTGTGTGAGGAAAGAAAGGCAGAAAGTCTACACAGGGCATGGCGGACATGGTCCCCAACCTGAAGAAAGCACTACGGGATATACCTGGGTCATCAGAATTAATTGGCATTCACAAAAGACACAGGCGATTATGGCCCCATGACATTTGTCAGGGCCGTTCCTGCTTCCCTCTTGCTCTGTTAACTGAGGGCTGATGTGCATATAGTGCTTCGGGGTACCAAATCTTTCCATGTCTACCCCATCCTTCTGAGCTGCTCAGGGAGGTCAGGTGTCATTGATGATCCCAGAGAATGTGGTTGACTGCCCTGCTACCTCAAACTTCCGGGCTCGAGTCTGTGCTGTAGGTGTGGTTGTTTTGAACTATGCTCCAAGGCATTCTTATACAAGGTCTGTCCCAGTCTTTATGTCTGCTCCCGTTTCTTTCATTCTTGCTCTGACATCCTCAGCCCCACCCAGCGCACCCATCCCATCCATCATGGTCTTCACCATGGTCCCTTACCTACCCCTCACCCTGCCATCTTGGACCAGATCTTCCTGCTTAGACTGGGCCAAGATAGGAAAGGAACCCAGGACCTCAAGTCTTGTAAAGCTCCAGAATGGGCCAGTGCTAGTAAGCAGAGTGAACGATCAACGGGACACAGAGCCCCAAGCTGGCTGGCTCATGTCCTCACGGTACCTGTAGCCACGGAACGGATGAGCACAGCGTTGAGCTTCAGCACAGGGCTGAAGGTCTGTCTGCTGTCCGCAGAGCCCACAGCTGTCTTGCTGTGGCACTTGAGCAGCAGCCTCTCCTCTTGTCTCTGCAGCAGCACCAGAAGGTCCTCCAGTAACAGCACCTGCAGGTCTGACAATTAAGACGATCCCTGTTGCTCAGTCACCCAGAGGCTATTAGAAGTTCATGCCCAGGACTAGGAGGCCACAGGAATCCAGTGACTCCAACTCTTTTTTTTCTCTGTCTTCCCTTCCCACACTGTGCTGAAGGAGCTGTGCGCTGCCACCCTGTTGCATATGTTTGCCTCCCCAGAATCCCAGTACCCTTAGAGCAGCAGCTTTTAAAGCTTCTGCAGCAGAGAAGAATGGACCCTTGGAGAAGCACACTTGCCACAGGTTCCCTCCAATTCCCATCCCCGGCACATACCCAGGGTCTTGTCTTTGCTGATCCTCCAGGTCAGGGGTCCCTCATGGATCATCTTCCTCGCTGTAAGATCCAGGCTCTGAAAGGAGACACCATTGTTCCATTCACGCAACAAGTTTTAAGAATCACTGTGCATGGACATTTGCTAAGGTGCTGGGAATCAGTGGGTAGGAAACAACTGTTACCTTTGAGCTCTTGTAGGGGACGGAGAGAAGTAAAGTGTGCTACGGAGCCCTGTGCCTGTGGTGCTCTGACTTGGGATTCCCACTTGGCATACTACATGCCACCTAACTTTCCAAGGAGACAGTGTTGCTTTTCCTGACCTTCTCTTCAGTTTTATTCTTCCTTTACCTCCAGTCCTGCCCCATTCTATTTCCTGAGGCTAAGTTCCAACATCTACTTTTTACTTAGTGAGGCTTTCTGTTCCTGTTAATCTAGGGATGAGCGACATTAACAGGGTATGCCTCTCATGACCTAACCACGCCACCCTATCACAGACAGGCCATGTCTCTTACTTCTAAGACTCACTGGGCTCTGACTTGAGTTCTGCTCCTAAGGGGGCCCAAAAAGGATGTGTATGAGGGGCTGCCAGTATTACAGCCTCCACCTCCTACCTTGAATTCTGCTGCTAAGGGGTTGCTGGCCCGCTCTAGGGCAGTGGCATCTAGGCGTTTCTGGTAGCTCTCTAATCGGTGACGGTTCTCTGTCTGCTTCACTGCTTCATTTACAAACTTGAGAATCTCTCGACACTGGTCCCGGGCACGGCAGAGCTTTTGATGCTCAGATGTGTCACCTACCAAACGGGGGAATGTGTGGCAGTTAGTGCTTCTGCCTGCAAAGTTCATATGCTCATCGTTCTCCTAGTGTTATATATATGGCTTAGCATATTTGCTTACTTACTATTGTGTGTGTGTGTGTGGACACCCACGTCACAGTGTGTATGTTAAGGTCAGAGGACAATTTTGTCAAGTTGGTTCTCTCCTTCCATCCTTTTCTGTGAATTTCTGTTGAGTCATCATGCTAGTCCCCTGGTTATATCTCTGCACACTGCGCAGAGGCACCCAACAAAGGTATTAACTGGTCTACAATCCAGCAGAGCCCTTGAAGGAGCTCACAGTTGCCCTCAAGGGCCAGGCACTGGGTCCACGCTTCCTGGTTCATATAGAGGCCCCAGAAGCCAGCAGTGGCCTTTGTTTCTCTGCTGTGAAGCACTTCATAGTTTCAAACCACATTTCCAATCATTTTCCTCTCTGAGACTTACTGTACCCGGACAAGGAAGAAGATCTCAAAGGTCTGGGCTTGCTAAGATCACAAAGCTGTGACAAAACAAAGAAGTCTGCTGCCACAAGGCACTAGTGAATGCCCTACCCTCTGTGTGCTTGATGATGTTCTCTAGCAGCAGTGGGTACTTGGTGAGCCGCTGCATTTCAGAGATGATCAGGTCTCGCAGCTGCAGCCTCCGGCACTGAGGGTGGCTCTCAGCCTCCTGAATAGCAAGACGCAGACAGAGGAAGAGGTCAACTAGTGATTGGGAGTTCCTTTAGGGTTCAGGGCTAAGATGGCTTTGAAAATGCCAAGTAGGTCCTAACCCCAGATGGGTCACTTGGAAATGGTGGCAGTTTTTTCTTTCAACATTTAGGGAGGGGTTGATGTTGCCAGGAAGAGATGGTCAAAACAGAAGGGCAGTATCATTCCTATTTCACAGCAAAGTACACACTAATTCTATTGGGCAAGGGAGGCTTTTTGCCTGCTAGTCTAGAGTACTTCTCAACCAAAGGCATTTTTGGCTCTAGAGGTAATAATGCTTTACAGTACTGGTGTGGGTGATGTGGGTAGGTAGAGGAGTTAAGGTTGGGTCCAGAAGATGTTAGGAGATCTTTGGTGAGCATGGCAGAGCTGAGGGAGGGTTAAGAAACAGTCCAGGATACCTGCATGAAGAGCTGGAACCGGCTCTCTTTACGTTGTTTAGTCTTGATTAGCTCTAGGGCAATTGACTGATAGGAACAGAATTGTGCAGCTACTTGCTGGAGCTCCTCTCGGGCAGGACCATCAAACTGAAGAGGCAGAAAGGACATGGTCCAGGTATCACACTCCTGCCAGGGAGCAGCACCCCTTCCCCCTTTACTATCCTCTCTTCTTGGGTAAAGGGATCTTGCTTCTTCTAATCTCCTCCTTGCCATACCCGAGCCAGCATGAGGTCACTGATGTCTCTGATAATGGGACCTTCCTCCCGGAGCTTCTTCATGGCTTCACACCAGGAATCTGTGGTAGAAAGGAAGAAGCAGAAATGTCTGGGGTGGAGCCATACTGCTAGACAGTTTATAACTAGGAGAAAAGGCATTTTTGACAGTAGTTTCACGGAGAAGTCTGGAAACCTTTACTTTGGATCTGGAGGGTTAGCTTCAAGCTATCTGTCAGTTTCTCTCAGCAGGAGTAGTGGGGGGTTATATACTTAGGGGGATCAGGTGGGATTCAAACTGAAGCAGAGTGAAAGGTGGCAGAGGGAGACTGGAGGGACACAGGCTCCTTACTGTGAATCTCTATGAGTTCAGGCAGATTAGGGAAGAGCCTCGCCAGCTCTTCCCTAGGCATTAGGTTCTCCTTTTTCATGCGCTGGTAGAAGATGAGGTCCAAGACCCGGAGTGTTCGCAGATGGGATGCTTCTGTCACAAACAGCTCTGAGCAGGGGTTGTGACAAGGAGAGACAAGGGGGAAAAGATTAGCAAATGTCTAGAGCAGTGGTTTCCAACCTTCCTAATGCTGCAACCACTAATACAGTTCTTCATGTTGTGGTGACTCCAACCATAAAAATATTTTGTTGTTATTTCATAACTATAATTTTTATACTGTTATAAATCATAGTGTAAATATCTGATGAGATCCCTCAAAGGGGTTGAGACCCACTGATCTAGAGTCACTACTCTTTGGGGAAGTGGAGTGTTGGCTTCTCTACACTTGACTAAGCACTAATAAGGTGACCTGGAGAAGCTCTCCTGCCCACCTAAGCATGAGTGGAGATGAGGGAAGCAAGGGAGGTTCTCACCATTGATGACCTCTTGTCGGTCAATCTCCTTCTGTGTCAGCCCTGCCACCACGTCCTTGCCTACTGTATGCTGCCAGTTTTGGACATCTGGCTCTGGCTCGAGGTCAGACAGCTGGCCCAGATCATCCTCCAGAAGGTGGGGAAGGACAACATCTGTACAGAACCCCAGATTGGGGGACTCAATGCTCCTAAGGAAAACGGGGAGCTCAGCTTCACTAGCGGGTAACTTACATTCAAGGTTGTCTGTCACTCTCTTACTCAACCTGCTTTTACCAGGCCCATGGAGAAGAGATGCACATCTAGCCATGCCTAGATGTGTGAAGGTGGCTGAACGCAGATGTGCCACAGAGACACCAAACAGTGCCACAGTGCTCACCACTTACCTGCGGCCCATTTTAGGTGTGAAGGGAGGGGTTGGATTCTCAAGAGACCTAAGGAGAAAATACCAACTCTGAATATATAATTATAATCATAATAATAGTAACAACAGTAACAACAATATATCTAACCACACTAAGTAGCATCGGTACGTATAGTCACTGGAGGTTACTCGCCTGGTGGAGAGGCTGGAGGCAGAGGACGAGGCTGACTGATGAAGGCGAGTGGCCTCAGCAGCAGCATCCATGTCAACATCACTTCGAGATCTGGGCACATTCTCCGCTTTTCGAGATCGCTTCATCTCTTCCCGGCCCTTGAGGCTCTCAGAGCGGCCCAGGCGAATCTCTGAGCGTGAACTGCTAAGGAGGGACAGGAAACTTTGAGATGTGATATTGTGGCTAGCTTTTACCTGTTATCTAACTCCAAAGGTGCCTCAAAACCACAGGTTTTCTACCTGGCCCTGAAAGGCTCAAACATGAGGGCCCATAAGCTGCACAATGACAAGCCACTCTGGCTGCTCTACAGACTTGTGGCTTTCCTCAGTGGGCTTCCTGGATAGTTTCTCTTCTTCACCTTAAGCTAAGACAGTGGTTCTCAACTTTCCCAATGCTGTGACCCTTTAATACAGTTCAAGTTGTGGTGACCCCCAATCATAAAATTATTTTTATTGCTACTTCATAACTGTAATTTTGTTACTGTTATGGATTGTAAATATCTGATATGCGACACCCGTGAAACGGTTGTTCAACTCCCAAAGGGGTTGTAACCCACAGGCTAAGAGAATCAGTTTTGTGATGTGTTCAGATGCCTAAGGCACCATGATCCTTTTAGAAGACCCATGGATATATCACAGTCTTTCATCAGAAGCCATAAGGTCCACTGCCCTGGAGGCCATCCCATGGTCAGTATACCTTGCCAGTTTTGGACCAGCTACCCTCTTCTCTGACTCTTGAGGTGGATCTTTCTCTGAGGGAGGAATAGCTGGTTCCTACACTTTGGCTGTCAGAAGATGTTGTCTGCTGTAGGATTCTTACTCCAGCTGTGATGTAGATTTCTCCTTTCCTACTGACAGCACCCTTCCTAAGCTTCTATTTCCTTTCCAGGGAGACATGGCTGGGGAAGATGCTTCCAGGGCTTGGTTACAGACAGGCAGAGGTTCATCCCTGGATGTCCTGCATGGCTAACAAGCACTCTTGGGGTTTGGTGAGATGCTGACAACTGAGGACTGATATCTGTTGAGTCTGCAGTGCCATCAGCCTCAACACACCCAATATCTCTGACCCCTAGATGCCCCTAGATGCAACACTAGGCCCTGCTGGGATGTCCCTTTGTTAATAATCTATATCCTGTTCTGTGTTTCGAATCACAGAAGGCCTTGAAATGTCTAGAAAGCACTTAACAGTAGTGGGCTGCTGCAGCAGGGAGCCAAGAACCTTGAGTCTTAATTTACACCTTCTCTAAAAGGCCAGAGGATTCAACACAGAGTTTACCTCTTGAGGACCCAAATTTGTCTTTAGGGTTTGCAAACAACTTGACAACTGATGTCTTACTGAAGTTACTCCTCAGCAATCTACAAGAACAATTCTAATCCAGATCAGCTCACACTGTTCTCTGTGTCCTCAGCCATCACTACAAACCTCTTCCAGTAGGGTTAGAGGGCTACAAAGCTTTGTAACTCCCTAGAAGAACCCTTGGGCACTCAACACAAAGCATCTACAGCAGCCTAAATTGTCTTCCTGTGCATACTACTCTCCCAAGATTGCCTTCTGCTTAGAATAGCTTTAGGATTTTGGTGAACGTCTTAGGTAGAGCAATTTTACCTAGCAAGGCCAAGAGGGCAAGTCTGTAAGTGTTTTCAAATGTTTTTTCAAGGTATTGACATCTCCCAAATGTAAAATATTTGACATGTCCAAATTATCACACCTGTCTCATAGCAATTATGTAATTTGTATCTAATTTATCTACAAATGTTAAGCTCAACCTCTCTCCACAGTACAAATCTCCAAAGTTTATCGTCCCAAAATCTTTGTCAACTCTTACTATGGCTAAATCCTTTGACATGAACTAAATTTATGAAGGGCTAATATAAAACTGAAAGAATGAACTTGCATTCCAGCCAGAATGTCTGGCTTGGCGCTGATGGTTATTTAAAAGGCAAATGATTAGAGCACCAATACTGCTGCCTCTGGACTTGCCTCTCTGCCTGCCTCTATTACTCAGTGGCTTTCAAACTTGATTGTACAATGGTATTATTTTCCTATACAAAAGGCTGCAGTACTGTACCTCAAGAATGACTTGAGGAATCTGCACAGACATTTCTAACTACAGGCAATCTTTATTTTAAAGACAGCTGTAGCCACGACGTGACCGCCTTCATGCCAGTCAGGAACATGTGTTAAACCACATAAACATCCTTGTTAGAACCTGATACCTAACAGAAATGCAGAAAATGAGAGAGCACCATCCCCATCCCCACCCTTTGTGAGATAGGGTCTTACTTTATAGCCTAGGCTGGCATTGAACTCTCAGTGATCCTCCTGTCTCAGTCTCTGGAGTGCCGAGATTACAGACATGTGTCACCTGCCCTTTTTCTTTTTGAAGGGAAGAATCATCTGTCTTGAGCCAACTGACTCTATGGTCTGCTGAGACAGACGACTCATTTCCACCTATTGCTTGTCTTTAAAAGCGTCAGCAGAAAAACATTTTCAACCTTTTTAAAAAATTATTATTTTATTTTCAGACAAGGTAGACCAAGATGGCCTGGAACTCACAGAGGTCCTCCTGCCTGTGCCTCCCTAGGGCTGGGTGAGATTAGAGGTGTGTGGCATCTCACCTAGCTTAGAGCTTTCTTACTAGACAAAGACTTTCTGTGCCTCTCTTGGCCTTCATCCTTCCTGACTGGCTGCTGGATAGAATAATGCAGCTCCATTTTGGGATGGAACTGCTCAGTAGTTGGGGGTCAGCCTAAAGGTTGCCTTCACGAGCTTCCACTGGCCCAGTTCCCAACACATTATACTTCCTGCAGTCACTTAGAGTGGGCAGGCTCTACTCGCGACCTCACAGTACAGTGGAGAGAGAGGAGCAAGGCAGTGGGAATTAAACCCTAGTTCTGAAGCCTGCCCATGCCTGGTTGGCCCCATCCAGCTACAGCTACCTGTCACTCTCCAGCAGGTCCTCAGGAAAGCTTCCTGTTGAGAGTCGTTGTGTCCCCGGCTCTGGGACATCATACTGATGGCTGTTCTCAAAGTGCTGAATGATGTTCCTCACATTGCCTGGCTTAACTGCAGGCAAAAAGAAAACGAAGGGTACTATGCTTTCTGTTCCAGTGTCCTTACTCCCCTCTATCCCAGAAGACAGAGCAATGAACAAGCATAAATGAGAACAGCATGGGACCAGAAGGCAGGGGACATGAGCTAGGCCTGGTTCTTTTCTAATATGCTGTGTAGTCCTGGGTGGTCCTCTCCTTTTCTAGGTCTCTTCTTTTCACACTACCTGAAAGCAATGCCTAAGTTTTCCTAAAGTCACACAGCAGGTCTAAAAAAACAAAAAAAGAAAAAACAAAAAAAGAAAAAAGCCAGTTAGACCAAAACCACATATACATGGAGTCCGACCATGTTGCTGAATCGAATCTCAGGCCCTTTTCAATTTTCTATCACTTTTATACACTCCCCTCTCCCCTCCCTGCCCCACTCTCTATCCTATTCCTACGGCCAGCTTTGAGCTCCATTATTAAAGGATTGGTGAGAGGTAGGTGACCTGAGGAACAGAGGCAACACGCTATACTCGGTATTCAAAATCTAGCCCTTTCCCCAAGCTGACAGTTTAGGGAGTCAGTCTTATTCGAGAGCAAGCAAGGGACAGAGGGGGAGGACACACTAAGACATAATACTTGAAAACCCTGCAAAGGGGGCTTAGACCTAAGCCCAGTGTCTGGGAGCCAGGCAAGAGATAAAGAGTTCATCTTCAAGTCAAAACTGAGTCACATGAAGGTAGAGCAGGGCTCAGGTAGCAGGTGGAGGCAGCAGAAGTATCTAGGGAACTGGCAACAAAACTGACTTTAGAGATTCTACATGTGCAGTTTAGACTCCTTGTCTAAAACAGACCTGCTCGTTGCATAAATTTGACTTTCAAAGGAAGATTCCCAAACCTGAGAGAACAAAAAACATCTGTCTATTCTTTTCTACACTTACAGCCCCATCCTTGAGATGGATGGCCAGGGTGGCCCTTTTCTCAAACTTTTAAGTGGCTGGGAATGTTTATAGTGGCAGTTACTATCACTTGCTTTTGTCTAGGACCTGTCCTAGAATGAATGTGCACCGGGCGGGGGGGGTCACCACAGACTCACTCATAGTCTGTAGTGTACCTACGATGGACCTGTCTGAGCAATTACGTAAGAACCTAGGGATATCCCATAACTGACAGTAGGAGGCAGAATTTACTATCCCTATCTCATGGTTACATGACTAATGTCTAGGTGTGCTCTGTATAGTGTGTGGCTGTGGCAAAAAGCAGGTGTAGCCCTGAGATCTGGTATCGCTGAGTAACTCAGCATAACAACAGGAAACAGAAAGGAGCACTTTCATTGATTGATTGATTGGGAGACAGGGTTTCTCTGTGTGGCTTTGAAACCTGACCTGGTACTCTCTGTAGACCAGGCTGGCCTCGAACTCACAGAGATCCGCCTGCCTTTGCTTTCTGAGTGCTGGGATTAAAGGCATGAGCTGCCACTGCCTGGCTTTTTAACCCAGGCAAGTTTCACTAGTAGACTTTGCTCTCTTTCCTCCAGTCTCTGAAAGACAATGGAACTAAGAAAAGTAAATTATGGGGGCTGGAGTGATAGCTCAGTCACTGAAGTGCTGCTGCAAAAATTGAGGACCAGAGATGAATCCCTAGCACCCAAATAAAAAGTCAGGGGTGGTGGCAAGTGCTTGTAATTCCAGTACAAGGAAGATGGAGACAGCCTGCCTAAAAGAATGGCGAGCCCCAGGCTCTAGTGAGAGAGATCACAAAAAACAAGTGGATGTCTCATGAGAATTGACACTTTAGGTTGACCTTTGACTTCTAAAGCCCTCCCCCTCCATTATGCTATTAGCAACCAGACAAACAGGTGATAGATGAAGATTGAGTATCAATTGGACCTTTCTAGCAGTGGGTGTTTGATATCCTAGGAATTTTAGAAGCCCAAATCAAATCAAGCAATCAGAGTAATAAAATCTGAATTAAGGAGCACATGGATGAGGCATGGGGCTGGAGAGACCCAGCATAAAGAGTGTGCACTGCTCTTCCAGGGGAACAAAGTTCAACCTCCAGCAACCACATCAGTCAGCTCATAGCTGCCTGAATCTTCAGCTCCAGGGAACCCAACTGCTCTGGCCTCTGCAATTCATGTGCACACACTACACACAAAATTAAAAGAAGAGAGAGAGACAGAGACACAGAGAGAGAACACACAAACTCTCGGCACCCTTATCTTGTTCTCTCTCAAGCTGACACAAAGCTCCCTCAGTGGAGCTGCTCAACTTCTTACAACCTCATACTTTCCTTGACAGGGCAAGTGAGAAACAGATTTTGGCAGCTATTGAGTCTGGAGCTGGGAACACAGCTCAGTGGTAGAGCAGCTTGGTTCCAATGATGGGCCTGGATGGGCTATTCTTTTGTTTTTCCACAGCTAAATTTTTTTTTTAATTTTTATTTTTTTTAAATTTATTTATTTATTAAAGATTTCTGTCTCTTCCCCGCCACC
>NC_022022.1:1081205-1081844 GCF_000317375.1 Microtus ochrogaster
CCCACAAAGCCAGTAGGTGCAGTAGGATCAAAAACCTATTGCCATTGTTCTTGAGTTCTCAGTAGTCCTCATTGTCCGCTATGTTCAGTGAGTCCGGTTTTATCCCAGGCTTTTTCAGACCCAGGCCAGCTGGCCTTGGTGAGTTCCCGATAGAACATCCCCTCAGTGTGCACCCCTCATGGTCCTGAGTTCCTTGCTCGTGCTTCCTCTCCTTCTGCTCCTGATTTGGACCTTGAGATTTCTGTCTGGTGCTCCAATGTGGGTCTCTGTCTCTGTCTCCTTTCATTGCCTGATGAAGGTTAATATTCAGGAGGATGTCTATATGTTTGTCTTTGGATTCACCTTCTTATTTAGCTTCTCTAGGGTCGCGAATTATAAGCCCAATGTCCTTTTTCAAGATTTATTTTTATGGCTTAAGATAGCATGATATGTCAATAACAAAGTAAGCTCAAAGATACTAATTTTAAAATGCCATTTTTACACAAAATAAATTACAGCAACAGAATTTCCTGACTGTATTCCATTGTTCTTTCTCCATGCACAAACTACTATAGAACTTAGAAAACATATTTTGCACTTTTTCTTTTGAGACAGAATCTCACGTAGCCCAGGCTATGTAGCTGAAGCGCACCTTGATTT
>NC_022022.1:1082139-1090248 GCF_000317375.1 Microtus ochrogaster
GGACCTCACTGAAGGAGTATGCCACCGTGTATCATTAATTGTTTATACATGGACCTCACTGAAGGAAACTTGCATGATCCTGTGACATTTTGATGTAGGCCTTAAGTTTCTTATGGGTTAATATGTATAATTTATTATTTTTGCTGTGCTGTAAATCAAAGCCAGGACTTTAAACGTGCTAATCATATGCTCTACTGAGCCGCCCCCACAGCCCTCTATCAATTATTGTTTTTGGAGAGAGAGAGAGCGAGAATGCAATCTAACCCTGAATGTTATTCCTCAGGAAATGATTACCTGCCCCAACAGGGTCTCAGTGATGTGCAGGCTGCTGATTCAGCTGGGCTGGGTGGTCAGTGAGCCCTCTGCCTCCTCCTCACTGATAGGATTACACATGTACACCACTATACCTAGCTTTTTTAAAAATTAATTTTATTTTAGGTATATGGATTCTCTGCCTGCATCTTTGCACCACTTTTGTGCCTATTGCCAGTGGAGACCAGAAGGGCCTCAGATGCCCTGGAACTGAAGTTATAGATGGTTATAAGCTACCATGTACATTGTAACTCAAACCTGGGTCCTCTGGAAGAGTAGTCAGTGCTCTTAGCCACTGAGCATCTCTCCAGCCCCAACACATCCAGTTTTCATTTTGTAGCAAGTACTTAACTGACTCAACTACGTAGCCCAGTCTGGCTTCCAACTCAACATTCTCCTTCAGTACATTGAAGGGCCTAAGAAGGGTTAGGGATACAATCTTAGAAAATTATAATTCTTTTCTTTGTAATTGTAATTTAATTAAGCAACTTGCAATTTAAAAAACTGAAAAAATTTATTTTAATTGTAAACGAAACCCCAATTTATTCCTGTTTCTCCCTCCCTGCAGTACACATTGCAGTCTAATAGGGTTTCCTTCACGTACAATCTCCCAAAAACTTTTGTGTTAATGATGTGATTGGAAGGTATTAGTCTACTCAGATGGAGGTCACAAGGAGAGGTGTGCCTTGAAAAAGACGCCTGCACCTCAGTACCTTCTCTTTTTGCTTCGTGCGTTAAGGAGATTTCCTCAGCTACAGGCCACACATTGCTGCTACAATCTGTGCAGCCCTGGCTCTTCGGAACTTGCTCAGTAGACCAGGCTGGCCTTTAACTCACAGAGATAAGCCTGCTTATGCCTAGAGTGCTGGGATTAAAGGTACAATGTACTTTTTTTTTTTTTTTTTGCCGTACCACAAAGCAATGGGGCCAAGTGATTATGGACTGAAACTATTGGCCTAATTAAACACTTCTTCTTTTTAAGTTATTTATCTCAGATATTTTGTTACAGCGACAAGTTAACACACTTTGAAGAGCAAAGGCTAGGGCCACAAGGAAGCTGCTGCCAAGAAAGCTGGTCTCTATCAGAAACTCAAGGAAACCCTGCCTGGGGGAAGGGAGTTCTCACCCTGAAGAAACCGGGTAAGGTAAAAAGGTCTGGCAGCTAACAAGGTGAGAAGAGTGACCCCAGCAGTTTGTGTCACAGAGAAGCTGTAGCAGAAAGGAGGAATATATAAGAGATGGAGAGAAGAAAAGGAGGGAAGAAGGAGGGACCGGATAGGACCAGATGGAAAAGGGATAGCAAAAATTTGGAGTTGGAAAATTGATGCTAATGAGAAGATAACCCCGAAGAAAATGGTCCTTTTACCTTCCACAGAGGACAAGGGAATATGAAATGCTAAAAGAAAAACAAACAAAAACAAAAGTAAACCATGAAAAGTTAATTTAATGTTGCAAGAGTCAAAATAAAAATTGTATCAAGCTCGAAAATGAAAAGGCCAAAGCAGATCTGGAAGAGTCCCCTCTTCCTCTCTTCCTGACGTCACCAAGTTCAATGCAGGCCAAAACCACTCTTCGTATTCCTACCGAAACTCAGGATTGAAAATACTGACAATTTCTAGACATATGACACATGGCTGATGAGAAACCAATGGAGGAGGGGTCATTAGTGTTCTAGTTACTGATGATATCACAGATCTTGCCCCTTACTCCTGCCAGGTCAAACCTCTCAACAAGGGCCAAAAATACAAAATCACGGGAGTGTACATACCTACCAGGGATGAGTCAAAGAGGGAGCTACAGATCACCAGGGAAGTCTTTCCAAGGTAGACCATTCAGTAGCTACAACTGCTTCCGAGTTCCCAGAGTAAGACCCAAGGTAAGCAAGGGTAACCCCCTGGCTCTGAAACACTGGCCTTCCCTCAATGAGACTGCCCTGGACATGGCAGGGGCAGAACAGCAGCACTAAGAGGAAGCCGAAGGCTCCAGAGTTTAGCCATGGCTCCCAGAAACATGGCAAGACCCTCCACTTCCTGTGAAGGTGAAGAGCTGAGATCTCTACCAAAGAATAGTCAAGGTTTTTGCTCTCCAAAATACTCACTGCTCTGAGAAGAGCTTTTGGGCTTCCCAATGTATCTGAGGATGGGGTTTCGCTTCTTGTCCTCCAAGGCATCCTTTTCTTTCTTGGAATTGCTGCTCTGCTGAGATAGGAGACACTAGTTTGGAGGTGGTCCCAACAATCAGACATGACTGCTGATCACTCATGCCCTGTTCCCAAGACTGGCCCTAAACAAATAACTGGAAAGCTGACTCAGGTTTATATATTAATGGACATGTTCCACCTATGGCTGAATTTAGAGAAAGGAGGGAGCTGTAGCTGAAAAACTGTGAAATGGCTTTCCTGATCTACCTCAGCACAGAGGACTGCTCCAAGTCAGCTATGTTCTAGGGCAGTTCTGATACCTTCTTGGTCTTAGGGAAGAAGGGCAGCCACTTGTCCTTATCAGGAGCAGACTGGGCCTTTTCTGCTGTGCTGGAGGGTCTTGACTCCCGAAGACGAATTCCAGCATGGCTCATATAGGTATTAAGGGCAAACTCCATGGGAGCACTGCAAGACAGGAGTGTTATGAACCAGAAAGGTCAAGTAATGTTTCTTCTTTTGTTTTGTTTTGTATTTTGTTTCTCAAGGTAGGGTTTCTTTGTATAGCTTTGGAGGCTGTCCTGGAACTAGCAGGCTGGCCTTGAACTCAACAGAGATCCTCCTGTCTCTGCCTCCTAAGTGCTGGTGAATAAAGACGTGCACCACCACCGCCTGGCTCATATATATTGCCAATATGTAATGTTTCTTAATAGACGGTTGAAGGACCAAAACCTAGCCCAGTGCAATCTCCCCACAGCTATCCCAGAGAGAAGGAAAGGGGTAGTTATGAGCTAACATGTTCAAAGTAACGTCTGGATGGCCAAATGTAACAGCAATTACAAGCTGGCCAAATCTCTTTACTGCTCCCAACAGAAATCCAAGCAGTTAAACTCTCTTCCTATGAAGGGATGCTAGTCAGGGGATGGGACATAAAGGCCCCAAAATATGGCCTGGAGGACAGGTTAAGTCTATAGCCAATGTCCTCAGATACACACAGGGGGTTTAAAGTAGGCATACTGCCTTCACCTGCCCCATCCCTGAGAACAACAAAAAAAAAAAGAGAAGAAAGGGCTGTCAAGGTGCTTCTAATTGCTACAAACAAATGGAACTGTCTAGTGCTCTGTGCTCAAAATGTACTTGGCCTGTAATTTAGTAGACAGACTATCTGTTCGATGGAGCCAGCACAGCAACACTTCCACTTTGGCTTCAGGACCCATCTCTTCCTTTACGAAGAGTGTGTAGGCAGGGAATGCAGACACACTTTAAGCTGACAAAAAATAATAAAGCCAATATGTGAGATTAAAAAAAATGTGCCAAGAAAGAAGATGCTTTCCTCTCTGCTGGTGCCCATCATAGACTGATTCTACCACCATTATTTCTTTGGGAGGTGAAATCTCTCTTTAGGGAAAGAAATGGAAAGGGAGACTTAGGGTATTGTGAGTAGATGGACAGAAGCAGGCCTGGGACGTCATGAACACCGAGGGCCAGCCTGTCACACCAAGGAGTAGACCCATATACCAGGCAGTGGTCCTTATGCATCAAGTCCTGCATGTTATGGTTAGTTACCTGGGAACTAGCCCTGCACAGACTCATGTCCTGTGAGGTTACAACTTTCCTGTGGGTAGCAGAAATGAAAAGCATAGGAGAGCTCAGCCCTTCTTCTTCCCACCTTGAATGTTGCAAATGAACTACACCAAAGGATTTGCTCACCTCCGGTCTTCCTCATACTTGGACCTGTAATGAAAGAACAGATCACTTGGATTTTGAGACAGGCTGTTCTCGGGGTAGAGCTGGAAGTCCTTTCTTAGAGGAAAGAGAAGGGTTGGTAGGGCATACAAGGTCTGGAGCCTTTGAAGCTCAGGAGGTGAGAGTTTTTATTTCCTCAAGGATTCAACTGGCAATGATGATGACAATGATGCCTTCGAGTACAAAGGGAGACGCAGCAAATTCAGTCTCTGTTCTCTGTGTCAAAGCACAAAGTCATTAGGACAAGATGAAACCTGGAGGCCAGATGGAGGCAGCAGTAACCAGTGTGTGGGGCCAGACATTTTTATAAGCTATTTACACACAAACCCATTTAATTTTCAAAACACCCACAAGAAGGCTCCCATTTGGTAAGAACAAATTACATTACTTGAAAATAGAAACTACTATAAGTTGGGTTTCTAGAATAGAATCTCAGGCTCAGTCAGGTACTGCCTGCTTGCATTGCAGAATCCATGGCACCTTACCACTGAAGGCTAGGAAGCTGGATTGCAAGGCTATGCTTTCTGTGTGATTTTCTTTCTAATCCAGATTTCCTATCCTTTCCTTCCCATCTTTTCCAGGTCTCTTTCCTCTTTATTATTCACTGGAACTGGAAATTGAACCTAGGGTCTTGCATGTAGATTAGGCAATCTCTCTACCTCTGAGCTACATCCCCTGACTTTAATTTAAAAAAAAAAAAATTTTTTTTTTTTTTTTTTTTTTTTTGGTTTCTCGAGACAGGGTTTTTCTGTGGTTTTGGAGCCTGTCCTGTAACTCTTATAGACCAGGGTGGCCTCAAACTCACAGAGATCCGCCTGCCTCTGCCTCCCAAGTGCTGGGATTAAAGGCGTGCGCCACCACCGCCTGGCTTTTTTTTAAATCTTGATCCTACTGAGTTTGGCTTTGAACTCACTCAGTAGTCTAGGGATTTTTTTCAGGACAGGGTTTTTTTTTCTTTTTTGTTTGTTTGTTTTTTGTGTGTGTGTGTGGGGCGAGGGGGGGGGGGAGCCCTGACTGTCCAGGAACTCACTTTGTAGACCAGCTGGCCTCAAACTCAGTGATCCACTTGCCTCTGCCTTCCAAGTGCTGGGATTAAAGGTGTGCACCATTATTGATGGCACCTCAGCTTCTCAAAGTAGCTGAGTTTACAGGCCTGTGCCACCAGGCTCGGTTATTTTTTATTTTTTTAGTGAGATGGAACCCAGAGTCTTGTGCTTGTTAGGTAACAGCTCCACTTCTAGCTGTAATCCTAGCCCCCGCTAGCCCAGATCTGTCACCACATGACAGATTTGCACAAGTAGCCGTCTCTTTAGATCTGTAGTTTGATACATCAAAGAGACCCCAGGCTTAACATGTCCAAAACTGCTCCCTGTCTTATCAATTGCACCTAGAGTGACTGATGGTCTTTTTTAATGCTTTGGGAAGAAATCCCTGGAATCTCTCCTTTGACTTTCTTTTGGAAGTTCTCTTAATGATTCTATCCCTCAACTCCACCAAGAGCTAATTTCTTCTCACAACTTTCATGGCTATAATTTGTGGGGATTCCTATAGGGAGCCTTGTAACTGAATTGCTTAGTTTTCCATTTCTTCTACCCACAGTGCAGCCTCCTGCAGTTCCAACAGCTCTTCCACTTGCTAAGTGAAGACTAAAATTGTCTCCATTGTGCTGCCCCTCCCATTACCTGGCTCCATCCCTTAATTTTCTTTTTCTTTTTAATATTTATTTATTATGTATACAACATTCTGTTTGTATGTCTGCAGGCCAGAAGAGGACACCAGACCTCATTACAGACGGTTGTGAGCCACCATGTGGTTGCTGGGAATTGAACTCAGGACCCCTGGAAGAGCAGGCAATGCTCTTAACCACTGAGCCATCTCTCCAGCCCCATCCCTTAATTTTCACTCTGCTCTTTCTACGCTGGTCTCACTTCTGCCTGCCTTGGCTGTTCTGTCTGCGATGCTCTTTCCCAGATGTCAGATAATTTAGTCAATCTCTTCAACTGATGACTACCTTTTCCAGGTAGCTCACCTGAACTAGTCTATTTAACTCTGTAACCCAGTGACTCTGGCACTGCTAGTTGTCTATATCCTGTCCTATTTCCTCCCTCGACGCTTGTTATCTCTGATATACTCTGATATACTGCCCGTCCACTTATAGGCATTGCTGTCTCCTTTCATCATTACATAGCCCCACAAAGGAAATAACCACTCTGCTCACCAGATGCCCCATGTACACGTGTTTGGCAAATAGTGGAAACACATTTGATACATGCCAAAATGAAAGGCTCATGTTATTGATACTACAATTTTTGTCATTTAGTATGTGAGGCTCAGAGAAACAGAACAGACTGATTAAGGTCACTGCTCAGCAAGAAACAACACTGAGAAGAAAAGCTGTCTAGGCTTAGAAGTTGAGCTATCAATCCTGCCCTGGGGTCTAAATCACGAATAACACATGCTTTAGAAAATGAGACTCAAGGGGCTGGGGAGACAGTTCAGTGGTTAAGACCGCTGGCTGCTCTTCTGGAGGACTGAGTTTGATTCCCAGCACACACACAGTGGCTCATACCTGTAACTCTAGCTGCAGGAGACCTGACACCCTTTTATGGTCTTTGCGAGCATTGCATGTACATGAGACACAGACATACATGCAGGTAAAACACTCATACACATAAAATCGAATGAAAAACAAAACAAGGAAACAGAAAACAGAACTGGAGAAGCACAGCGGGAGCAGCTGTGCCCAAGCTCCCTGGAAAGTGCTCCAGCTTCAGCTGTGCTTGTGAAAAAATGGCCGCTTTCCTTAAGTCAGTTCTGAGCACTTACTGAAGACACTCCAGTCCCCTGGCAGGGGCGCAATGTCATGCTGAGTATCAGCTACGAACGGATAGGCAAGGAAGGAGGAAGATCATGAAAGGGCTAGAAAGGGGAAGCAGAAAGCTCACTGTATTCTTGGAGCCTTGTATTGTCACAACCACCAGTGAATTGTAGCTCTAGGCTTACAGGTGGGTCCCTCAGCACGTTCAAGCAGGATCTCCTGTCTTTTGGAGAAAGAGATCATGCAAGAAGTACAAGAAGGTAGGAAACAGGCCAACCTGTCTGGGAAGTTCAGAGAGATAGTGGAGAAGTTGAATACTCACAGGATATCTCCAAGGGCAGCCAATTGCTTCTCAGCCATTTGGCGCTCTCGAAGAGGGTCCCCATCCAAGTCTAGTAGGTCATTTTCACCATAGAGGCTGCCTAGCCCCAGAGTGCGCTTTGATCTACGCCAGAGATACAACAGGAAACAAAGACCATGCTGAACACGTATATACACAGAGGGGAAAGTCAGATACTCCCTCCACAGGCACAGAGAACTGAGGGCTCTGCAGACCTATAGTCACTGATCTGTTCCTGGATCTCCAGTGTGACGGCCTCTTGAGCTTCACAGAGAACACCGCGAGGGTCCTCGCCATTCCGCAAGCGCAGGTCTATAGTGGAAAAGCAAAAAAGGCAGAATAGGTGGGTGTTAGAGGAGGAGATAACTTCTGAGCACCTCAAGTGGTTTTGCATTCTGTGACACTGGTGGAAAAACTGGCTTTTGGCCCATTAGTCCGAAAGCAGTGAAGGCCTGTATTCCATCCAGGTAACATCTTCTTATTTAATTAGAAACACATTTCACTTAATATTGCATGCGTGCATGTGCAGTGGTGTACATGTGGAGGTCAGAGGATGTTGCGGGAGGTCCTTCCGCTCCTCCAGCCTATAGCCGCTGAGATACCAGCCCATTGGGGCGTGGTCTCTCTCCCTTTAAAATAGCGGCCACTTCCTTCTCCCCTCTCTTCACTTCCTGCTCCGCCAGTGACTAGACTCCCTTCCTGGTTGCGCAGAGGGCTGACGGTGATCTGTAAGTTTTTTCCCCTTTAAATAAATAC